>NW_027636290.1:370082-593362 GCF_903797595.1 Erithacus rubecula
AAAAGGGATATGTTATACATAATAATGCAAGTTTAAAAAATCACTTTCCTCTCAACATTTCTGAAATGCTGTCTTTAATCCTCACCTAAATTTTCTTCCAGAACTGTTTTTCCAAGCCTCTGCTTTTGAAATGTGCTGAAGTCATGGCCTATGTGTATTGCCTGACCCTGCTGCCCTAGAAAAAATGTTGAATTAATAATGTTAGAAAGGTTTTTTTTGTAAAATTCTAAGGTTATTTGAACAAACTGTACCCTCTTCTAGTATTTTCAACCTTTCATATCAGTATTCATTTGAGACATACGGCTAAAAAGATTCAACCCACACCATGCATAAGTCATCAGTCAGTTTGGAGCCATTTAATAAGGCTTCTTCTCTGTGCCAGTCTCCATTATGCAAAGCAACTCTTTAAACATTCAACATTTGTTGCCCTGATTTCTACAGTCCCACCATGCTCATCTGTAGCCTGGTGTAATGGAAAAGAATGGCATAAGAAATGTAAAATGGCAAAACCTCAGTCTTGTGTTGTCCACTTTGTCTACCTATTCCACAGATGCTTAAAAAATATCACAGCATCTCTCCTATGCCTAAGCTGCCAAAGAGAAGCTCTTAGGAAAAGCAGTAAACACTGCTGAGCTGGGCAGCTGGGTAGGCTTTCCATCACTATAGCCATACACTCACTGCAAGCCAGGGGCAGTGACATGGATTGTTCCCAAATTCCTACTGCAGTGCAGGGAAAGAGGCTTTCACCCTGTGTTGTATCCTCCCAGGGGAAAAAAAAAAAAAAAAAAAGTATAATTTTTTTACTCTGAGAGCATCACACAAGTGTAACAGGTCATTCATTTAAAACAAATACAGGCAGATGATGTGTGGAAAAGAAATTTAGTGATAACAGCACTACTTCTCCTTTAAGTCCCTAAACCAGTTTTGAAGGATGATTTACTAATCCTCACCTTAAACCTGCTGGTCATCATCAGGAAGGCCAGGTTTTTTCTGACCTTATCCAGTTCATCTGTAAAGCATTTGTTGACATCAAGAAAATATTTACTGCATACCCCCATAACCCTAAGGCTGTGTGAGTAACTGTAAGGTTGATGATGAATATATTTCTCCTTATAAATTAATTTATTTCAGGCTGGTTAGGACAGTCCCTTCAGTTTTGTATTACATTCAAAATATATCACAGTGCCAAACTAAGACTTGTTTCTGTCACATATGTATTCTGAATATTTATCTCCCTGTGTTACATCATTTTCATCTATAAATTATGCTGGATACTCTGGTTCTGTGTATGACAAATAAATATGCCTAGAGGCATTGATGTAAAATGCAGACTACAATTATACATGACAATTTTTGGGTTTTGGTTTTTTAAATTGTTTCAGGCAATTGTGTTACTGGAATAATGGTAAATCGATTTTTAACATATTGGCAATTTTATGTACCAAATAAAACTAACTTTTCAATTGTCTAGCCCCACCTAGACTGGATTAGGAAGGGAGTTCTTCCCCACAGTTCAGTGTTTGCTCCATTTGCAGCACATGAAACTTAGAGAACACAGAGATGGTGATGAGGGGTGAAATGATGATGAAAGAAAACTAACAAAGACACATAACTTTCAATTCACAAAAGAAAATAATTTCTTTAACATAGATATATTCCATGTGTTCTTTTTACTACAATACCAGTGCTTGCACATTGTGGAACAGATTTTTAGTCTTGAATTAATGCAAATAATAGTCTTTAAATCAGGTTTTCTTCCATTTCACTGATACAGAGTACCACTTGCTTAAGTATTTTTAACAGAGTACCACTTGCTTAAGTATTTTTAACACTTCCTTCTGTTCTTCCATTTTCTACTTCAATTTGTCCATTAATTTGCAATCTATAATAATTGACATGATATATTATGACAAGGATACAGCTTTTGACCTTAAAATTATAGTCATTATTTCAGATAATGATTTATAGTTACAGTTTAGATAGACAGACATAGATAATTTAATTTTGGACCACTTCCTAATTCTTCCTATTCAAATCAAGCTACAAGATTGGGAAAAAAAAAAAAAAAAAAAAAAAAAGTACATATAAACTGAAAATTATTTTATTTAGAAAAGGCAAGAATCTTAATGGAGATCATTCTGCATATAATCAATGTATGTATAAATAATAGAGATGGACTAATGAGACAATTATTCACTAGGAGAAAAATTGCTTTCTAAGGTATCATTTACCTTTATTATCTCTATAGATTTTTATGAAATCATTTTAACAACCAAATATCTTACATATGTGCAATCAGCAAATTTCTAGAATGAAGTATACATATTAAGAAGAGATAATGAAAGAAGATATGAAAACATAAGTCAAACTGCACATCTGATTGCAAAAATTCTTTTTCTGAAAGAGTGCCACAAGGATAACTTATTCATATTGTCATTGCCTGAATTAAATTAGCCGTTTTGATTTATTTAAATGTGTAATGCTATTAAGAAAATTGTTTTTTAAGTATCTCAATTCTTCGGATTGAAATAATTATCATTTTTATTGTGATGCTAAGACAGTAATTAGACCTGACACCAGAAAGCTGAATATAGTGCAGTGTTTTAATTTATTTGAAATCTGGGTAGATAGCTGTGGGCTGATAGAAGGTCCTTCCTTTTTCTTTATGGAATTCTTCAGTGCAAATTCTGGTGCCATTCATTTTTTAGAGGGGCGTAGTGAGCTAAGTCCAGTCTTCTGGGAATTGATGTGAAATGTATTAACTGAGGAACAGAGCTGCATGGACTATGTAGTCTTCATGGTTGGGCACCATTTCCTTCTGGAAGATGGAATCATGGTTCTCATCATACATACAGAAGATGTAACAGGGTGCTGTGCTGTCCTTGCAAGGGCAGTGTGTTTGGTTGGTATCTGCACAGAAGCCAGTCTTTGGGAATGGTAGGGAAAACAAGTCTGTTCCTGATGCTGAAGATGGATCTGAGTCATGGACGGCTGAGTAGGTAAAAGTAGAATAAGGAAATCTTTCTTTCTCAGAAATGTGAAGTCTCCTAATGTTGTTGAGGGAACAAATAAATATTGACGTTAAGGAAAGCAGACACAAAAGGCATCTCTGATAGAATTCAGACACTTTTTCAGCTTCCATATATGACCTTCCTACAAAACCCGTTAACTACATTTTATTAAAAAAAAAATTCTACCTCTTTTAGTACAGTTCAGCCAGCACAAGTAGCTTACAACAAGCCTAACAAGTTTCCAGCAGGACTAAGTCTCCTGATATTGTGATAAAAATGAAATAAATATGCCTAAGATCTCTGCAGTTAATTTCATGTGCTGAAGAGAATTTTTGAAAGATGAGGAAATACTGAGGGAAATGATCCAGAAAGCATTAGTGAGATCAAAATTGGGTAATACTGTTCATCGTGTGGAACATATATTGAGTGTTTTGAAATTAGCAATGAAAGCAGTATTAAAAAAAAGCCTACTCTCAGCATCACACTGATCAGTGACTCTAACATCCTTTGCCCTGACCAAGATAGAACTTTCAGGAATACTGGTAAGCAAGTCTGCTGCTGCACATCAGCAAATCAATATTGACTTTACACTAGTTAAGGACTTTCCACTCCGTTTCTCTCCGAGATGTCATTTTCACTCTCTATATAAAGTAACATATACAATCACCAGAGGATATTGTTAATGCAGCATGTGTGAAAGACCACCAGAGATGACAAACTGCATCTAACATATGAGCTAATCTTCTCTGTTTTAAATTACTCCAAGAAAGGAAATGAGCAAGTTCAAGTTAATCCCAGACTCAGGAGTACCATCAGTGAGGGGCTATCAGCACAAGCACAAAACAAATGGTTTTCCCTCAGAAATGTTTCTCTAACTGTACCCATAAACAACACCCCAGACAAACTAAAAAACACACAGTTGAGATCTGCAGTGTTATTTGGTTCAAACTGGTATTCAGTTCTTGCTGAACACTAATACCAAGTAGTTTTCTCCACCACCAAATATTTATGCATTGGATCTTATAGAGAAAACAGAATCTGGGAAAAAAAAATCCAAAAAATAATCTATTCAGATGGCTGAGACTTATAATATTAAATCAAAGGAAGATTTAAAACTGACTCGGCATCTGCAGATTAAGTAGCAAAATGCATGCCCAAAATTTTTACTCCAGACTGGGAGAGGACAGCAAAGAGGAAGAAGTGACAAGTTATAGCACTAAAATAACTAGGATTGCAGCAAAACATACCTGGTGAAGATATTCAGAGCAGCAATAGAAGAAACAACTGCACTTTCCTCCCTCTCTGCCCTTTCTGTGTCAATAATCCTTTGGAGATCTCAGAAGGCATTCCCAAGAGGAAAGACTGCCAGGTGAGGATTTGTGAGTCCAGAATGTCCACGGTATTGATAGGAACAGAACATTTTTGAATATTCCTATTTGAGGTAAAAGATCCTGTACTCCTTTGGTTTGCTACTGGACACTAGGTTGATACTTTTATCAAGGAAAAGTTGTCTTGTGGGCCAAATTGAGATAAAGGTGAGGGTGCAGTGTGGCTGTGCAGTGCACAGGCACATCAGTGGGGATCAGCAGGATGTCATGCTAGCCCTGGACTCCTCAGCACAGTCAGAGATCATAAAGAAAGGAGGAAATCAGTTACATCACAAAAGTTTGTTGACAATAATTAGCCTGATCTTACAACAAACAAAAATTGTTTATACTATTTATAGAAGACTGGAATAAATCCTAGGTAACATGCTTTCAGAAAACATTTCTACAAATTCAGAGAAGACTGCACTAACAGTCAAAAATGAGGGTGTCAGTATACTGACAAGAATATCAGAATGTGCTTCATGTGCAAATACTTTGTCCCCAGATATCACTTAGTGGGAGCTTTCAGCTACAACACGGTGGGTCATGGTGTTGACTCTGTACATGGACTTCCATGTGAATCATCTACCAGAAACCTTCTCCTTTCAGGACACCTGTAAGATGAGACACTATTGGACTCTGTCCACAGTCGTTTCTTCCTTTAAATGGTATTTGTATGGAAAAATATTTCTTTCCTGCATACAAACACCCTTTCTGATCCAGAAATTGTCATACAAATGACACTACCTCCCAGATGTAGAAAGTTTATTTCCTCCCATTCTGTCTCAGCAGTGAACTATCTTCAGTAACTTGGACACTGATACATAGAAGTGTGACCTTATTTGACAAAGATATAAAGTTTGATTCAGTGAAAGCTTAATCAAGGGGGCACTTGGAGCAGTAAGATCATAGGAGCCTGACTTTCTTTTTTTAAGATGGCAGGGTTCCACTAAAAATAATGAGAAATTTCCTTGGGTATATGCTAATTTAGACAATTTCACATACAGAATCAGCAAATGCATTAAACAGAGCACTAAATGTATTTAATTTTGGTCCTCTATTATCAAAAACTTTTCTATTGATCACAATAAAACCTAAAGGTACACGTTTGATGAGATAATACAAACAACCAGTGATTTTTTTTTTAAGATGACTGCAACTTTCAGTTATGAAATTAAGCAGTGATCATTTACATGTGTACAGTAATCACTATTTTCTTGTATAAATAGTCAAATAAAAAATTATCTTTTTAAAAAATTAATTAAATGACTAATTAAAAAGCAAATTTTGAGGATTTTTTTCTCCTGTCACCACTCTGGAAAAAATGTCAGCATAGCTCTTGCAGTCTATATGTTTTGAAAGAAATCTTCTTATCACATGAATCATCCAATGTCCCATAATATGTATCTTGTAACTGAAGAAAAACTAAGGCTAACTGAAAGAGGAGGGAAAGAGAGGGAGGAAGAACAGCATTAGAAAATTTTCATAAATGCTTTTACAAATAATAAATGCATTTAGAGTGTGTGAGGGATTAAAGAGTAAGTTTCAAAGCAGATTCTTCCTTTCCCTTTAATCTGTCCTCCCTCTCTTCCCCTACTTTCACAAAGTCTGAATAGTGAAACAAGAACAAATTAAGCATTTTCACTTAATTAAGCAAAGAGATTTCAAGTTAATTCATTTTATAACAGTATGGCCTTTATGGAAGCCAAGTAAAGCATGACTTTAATAATCTCCATTTTGTCTACTTTTCACTGAAAAGAAAAAGTAGTTGTGGTGACTGGAAAGGTGTCTGAATAGGAGAACTTTATAAAAACATCTTGATGCAATTAACCTTTGACAGAGTGTTTTAGGTGCTTGGACCACTTTCATATTTTGTACTTTACAATGAGATTTAGAATAAATAAAAACATACCTTTATTCCAAATTTATGTCCCTCCCACATTCCACCACCTTTTTGAAGCTGTGACTTCAGTAGTCCAAAAATAAAAACTTGAAGAAACACCAGTACTGCTAAAAAAAAAAAACAAAGCAAACAACTGAGTCCAGCTGCTGAGCTTAAGGGATAAGAATATCAGATGCAACAAGGCAGAACAAGTTCTGAGTAAGTTTTAGGAGATCAAGCACACAGGCATTGGGCTGGAACATCAGCTGATGTTGATATTGACTATAAGGAATTTTACTTCACAATACACAAATCAGAAATACTTTTAAAATAAGTGCAACAAATCTTTTCAATTTAGTCAATTCTCTTTGCCAGCTATTAAAGTAATTAGTCATATTCTACCATTATAAAACCCGTATTGAAAGATTTTATATTCTAAAGATGAAAGTCTCACGTGGAAGAGCATATTAATACTCCAAAGAGACACCAGGGTACCTTTTATGAGGCTGTTAAAGGATGGCTTGTGCAGCTGAAGGCACTTGGCAGGACCTACAGAGCAGGTAATAACAGCCCATAAACCATGCCTTGGCCTCTTTGGTGTCTTTGTGAATTGGAGATAAAAAAGTTATCACTAGATGAGATCATGGAAAGCCCTGCATCACTCCTTTACAGACACACATGTTAATTCTGAGAAGAAAACACTTGGAAAGGAGCGGGTGTTTTTGGTTCTGGGATTTTCCTTTGTTGTTTTTTTTTTTTTCTTCTTTTATTTTCTTTTTTCTTTTTTTTTTTTTCACTTGATTAAATTGATTTTTAAAAATGCCCATTCCCACACATCAAATTACACATGCCACCTTCTCCTACAGCAATGCAACACAAAGAGCCTGCCTGCATTAACAATTCCTGGAAATGTGATAAGAACAAGAAAAGAAAAGGGCAGGAGGAACAAGAAGAGTCATTGCTTTTAATCTAAACTTTTTTTGAAAAATTGCACAAGATGTCCTGAAGGCATTTTGCTTCTCTTTCACTTTGTGTCCCTGTGTTCATGGCAGCACTCCCCTCCTCCACAAGAGACCATCTCTTTGTTCAGTCTGAGGGGCTATTAGATGAGAGGGTAAGATTTCTTTTCACTTCCCCTAACCAAAACATATTCTTGTCAGAGCTGCTGAACCTCAGGCAATGAAATGTCCATGGGAAAGTTGCTCGGGGCATTGCTTTCATTCATATTGAATTCTGCTTCCAGCAAGGCAGTCATATGAGAAACCAGTCATTGGCATTCTGCTCCAGATGACTGCCAGAATAGCTCCTCTACCTCATGTAATCCACGCTGCTGGTGGGTTTCCCTTTGCAACATAGCATGCTGTAGAAATGATTGTTTGACACTTAAAAACCAAAAATACCACCCCAAAACTGCTAGTCAGCACTTTTCTGAATATAATACATAACACATTCTTCTTTTCCTCTTTTTATGGCTGACATTTTCCAGGCTTCTATGCAGTATATTCTCTGATGGCTATATGAAAATGGTTCAAAAATAAAAGTATATTTCTAGTATCTTTATAAGCCATGTGCTAAGATGCTTTATACCAGATGGCACTCTCAGGTATTACTATTTCTTTTTCTCAGTATTATATGCCTTAACATAAAAATATAACATTGTAAAACTGTGATCCAGTCTTGTCACTGTAATACAACTGGAGAGTGTGTAATCATCTCTAGCCACAGATGGAAAAGTCTATTTTTGTCATTGTTGCTGTTGTTGTTGTTGTCAAGGTTATGTGATTGTCTGGTAGCACCAAAGAGTGCAAATTGATAGAAAGGCCACAAAATGATTTAATCTGAGAGCAGATGCCTCCTATAATGCAAGTTGCCTATAACAGTTTTTCAAGACAGCATCTGAGTGGGAAGGTAATGCTTGATGATTAGGACTCTCACATTCAAAAAGGCCAGGATCTGGAAACCTAATGTGGAGGCACTTGTCAATTAACTGATGTTACTTACTGCAACAGAAAAAGCTTTTACAACACCTTAGAACTAACTCAAAGAGGTGGCCCTGCAAATTTAGCTCTAGGTGAAAACTTTCCTCTAAGTGGAAACTTTCCTCTACCTTGGAAAAGTAAAGTTGGACAACTGGAGCAAGTTTCTGAAGTTTTTAGACACTTATTGGCTTGACAAAAAATAGTGTCTCACTTATTTCTGTTGGTTCAAGTTTTGGTGAATTCTTATCTAAGGAGTTAAAAGGTTGCCAGAAACAACTTGTCCCCTTTCTGCCTCTGCTTTCTCACTAGATAGAACATGAGGTCAAAAGTGCAAGTGCTGGCTGTCCAACAATGGTGGCTCTTCACTTACTGGCTGGGAGCTCTCAGCTTTATTTAAAGAACATTTCTTTCTCATTTTACATTTAACTGTAGCTATTGACTGGAGAAGAAGAAATTGTAGCACATCTTGTGCTGGTGGTCTGTGAGGAGCAGACAGAGAGGGAAGGACCTCAGCTTTTTGCTCCCTGTGGTTTCTTCCCCCATACCCCTGTCAAACTGCTCTTCCCTGGAGTTAATCCTACTCAAAACATTGCAATGTGTGCCCAATAGCAAAGACAATGTGTGCACCTGATCTAACTGAAATAACTTCTGGAGAGACAAACAAAAGAGAGGTGAAGATTTGGATTACCAGACATTGGAAATAAACCTGTTTTCAGCCAGCTGCTGCTGCACTTGGGTAAATCATCTCCATGGTTTTGTTCTGAAATGCTTCACCTCAGTGCCACTATTACGTGGTTTGGGGTTTTTTCAGTGTTATACTGTTTCTAAGGGATGCATTATGTGCTGTGTTTGTTTTACTTGCATACAAGGATGAATATTGCCTTTAAGACCACTGATGTGTCTGGTGAAGCCTTTCAATCATAATTTTTTTTTTGCAGGTCCAGTCAAATCCAACCCTCCCAAAAAGAATTGTACTATTTCAAATACTCTTCATGTTTCCTGTGAGAAAGACTAAGGGGCAAGAGAGGGGAAACAAAATGAGACTAACAGACACTTAGCAAGGATCATCCTAGAAATCCTTGTTACCAAGCACAACATCTGAAAAACTTCACCGGATCAAAAGCAAATATTAGACACACTGGAAATCTATTTACAGGTATTTGATATAAACAGAAACTGGAAAGAAAACAGAGTAGCAACAGTAGCAGATATATATCTGCAGCAGGTTGGCAGTCCTGAGCCCTGTTTCACACAAGGAGGGAAACAGAGTGTGGTTTTTAGGTCCTTGTCACTTTGCAATATTCCTATTTTGTCCTGAGCCACAGCACAGGTGACCTGCACACAGCCTAACCAGGCTATAGATGATAACCACCAGCATCCCAGTTATGTGGGGGAAGCAAAAAAGCAAAAAGATTCCTGGCTGGGAAACACCAAGTTTTCCACTCAGATGTATAAAATTAATTCATTGAATATGCTTACGTTACATTTCAGAGTCATACCTTCTTTCTTTCTGTAATATTTGTTAAAGAAATAGAAATATTTTTTTATTTTTTTTATTTTTATTTCTTCAAAACCAGTGTTTGAGTACAAAATTAATCTTTGCCTAACTTCCATTGGTAAGGTTCTGTTTCTCTATGCCATTTGTTCAAAATATGACTTTAAACAAAGCTAAAGCCCTAAAAGAATTTTGCATTAGTTATTAATAACCGTGCAAAATGTAAGGCAGTGTGACAGTCCAAGCATTACTGCATGTTAGACCATGCTAAACAAGCACAGACACTTCAGTCAGACAACTCAGGTTTCTGTACTTTAAGTTTGCTTCCCATTAGAATTCAGAATAAACAGAATGACAAAAGTAGGAAAGTATGTTAAACAGATGTGCAAAATGCATGACAGATGACTCTGATGTGGTAAATAAAATATAATATCCTCAATTGTTACAGATGACTCATTCCATGAATATATGAAACACAAAATAAGAGCAGTGAATAAAACAGCAAAAGAATATCTTTGCAGAATGATATGCCTTTTATAAAATACCACAAAAGGTGTGGGCAGGCAGGAAGAGGTTTATGTTACAACAGGAGCCTCTAAAGAAGAGGAGGCTGAACACATGGCTCTGAATTGATTGTTTTACCACTGCATTCTTCTCATGCAGCAGCCAGGTCAGTGAAATCCTGGAGCTGTCCAGGCTGAGAGGGACTTGTGGGGCAGGGCACAGGAGCCAAGGCAGAGCTGGCTGCTCAGGCTCTGCTCAGCCATATCTTGAATGCCTCCAAGGACAGAGAGCCCAGAGCTCTGCTGGGCAGCCTGGGGGCAGGTTGCAAGGAGGAGCAAGGGGTGGGGAGGGAGGAGGGAAGAAGAAAGAAAAAAAGGGGGAATGGAAAAGAATCCAAATAATTTCTCAAGGCTAGAGGGTTTTTTTTTTTTTATGCAGTTACAACTTGAAAACTTTGCCTGATAGAGGACAAACCAACTATGCACAGACTGAAGTACAGTTTCCTTTGCTTCTGTATTGTTTTTATGTAATGTCTGCAATGTCTCATATTTACCTTTACCTACTTGTGCTGCAACTCATTTTCTGTCTGACGAACCACCTGGCACTTTGTTTCCTTGGTGATTTTTTAAATCTGGGTGTCAAAACAGCCTTACCCTGCTCAGTATTTTGCACTAAGGCTAAGAGGGTGATCCTTCATCTTGGCTGAAGAACTACTCAGGAAGCTCTTTACTTGTGGAAGCAGCAGGTATTGAAGAAAATCTTCCAGAGATTAAAATAGCAAAGTAGGTTCTCTATCACTGAAGTAGCTCAGAAGAAATTTCGAAGAATTTTGCTTTATTAATCTCTCCTTTATATGAAATCAATGAAATAATTCAAAGTCAAGGCAGGAAGTACAAAGACATATGGATAATAAACAAGGGAAAAGCAAATAAGTGATGAGAATGAAGTAAAATTGCAGAGAAAGTGGAAAAGGTCCTTGGCATGGTAGTCCAGTCTGCAGTCATTCAATATCTCCTGCTTGTGAAGCCAAGGCAGCAAGCTCAAATGCATGCCAGATCTGCACTAACTAGTACCAGATGGTAAAGCAGACCTGCCCAGGAAATAAAAGCAAACACAAACTCACCATATGTAGTCTTTTTCAACTTAAGCTGGCTACAGACAGAAAATGAAATTAAATCTAACATCTTGGTTTCTGCCATCAGGGTTTATGATGGACACAGTCCCCAGTACAAAACCATCCAAAGCAGTAGAAAGAACACTGTGATGATTAGTTAACATAGCCCACCACTGTGATTTTCTCCACAGTAAAGCTAAGGTTTGTATTTTGGTAGAGATACAAATCTAGGGGGACTGGGGGCCAAATCCATGAAATAAACTCCCTCACTGAATGAGAAGACCATTCTCCACAAGCACTCTTTCTTGGCTGTGTTTTCTCCAACAAATACAAGTGAGGAGATGCAGACCAGCTCTAAAGTCTAAACTGAGGTGCTCTGCTGCACACATACTGTGGGAAAGGAGTAAGAGAGCAAATAATGCCAGATGTTAGACACACTTGGAGAGTCCTGGGATACTTTGGTGATGAATGAGTGTATCCCCCTCTTTAGGACCCAGCAGGCTGTTTATTGCCTGAAGCACAAGACAGCGTTCCCCTGTCATAATGCTTGTGTACTGCACTATCATACCAATGAAGCTACAATGGGGGCATTGTTTACAAAATAATTCTCAAAAAGCTGTGAGATAAAAGATTATTCGGCATACCAGCGAGAGCATTATTTTGCATAGTTTATAAAATGCGTAATTGTGCTAACATACCTAATTGTCAAGCCACACTTTTGGCAAGCTAATGTGCTAGTGGGTGCCAAGCAGCAGGGAATACAAAATGGAGTGAGAAAACAGTTGAGATTTGATGGTATTCTGCCTCCCATCAAAAGTGTTCTTCCATGAAAATATATAATATACATATGAGCAAGCATGGTAACTAAGACACTGAGAAGCAATCATAAATCTATTTTTCATATTTCCCTTATTTCTCTGGAGTTACTATAAGGAAAAAAATAGAACAGCAGGATTTGTTTAGCAGTTTTTCTTCCTATCGAGTGAGATTTAGGAAACATGGATTCAAAAACGTCAGAGGTTCTTCTAAATCTCCATCCAAGACTGTTGCTACATGATTTCTGTTTTACATTATATATATATACATACACATGTTTGGTGTTGTCTTTATTCTTGCACGTACAGAGGTTGGTGACAGAGGTAAAAATCTGTCAGAAACAAAGTCAAGCCCTCTGCATAGTCTTATATAAGGCAGCCTATTATTTTAAATGTGGTTATCTATGCTTCTTGAAACACCTTATTGGAAACATCAAGGTTTCTAGCCCTACTTTTTAAGATTTGTTCATTTTTACTCTGCCTCACTAACATGACAAACTCATCTCCAGCCCTTTCCATTCTTCTCCCTTTGGCTCTGTCAATCACCCCCACTGCATCTACGCTGGTAAACTGATCCCCAACATCCATAAAAAAACACAGGCACTACCTGGGAGAGCAACAGCTCCCATCTGCCAGAACCACTCCAAGGAATATGGTAACCTCTAGACAGCATGGCTGGACACAGGCTGGTCCAGAGTGTTCTCCATCTAACACATTAAGATGGATTTTGATGTCAAGATTCTTGACCTCCATTTCAAATGTAACTGATAGTCTGAAGCTCCACATAACGTTTGCAGATATTTAGTAAAAATGTTGCTGTCACATATGTCACGATCTCTGGGCCTTATAAATCCCTGGTGGTGCAAAAATTGAGACACTGAGAGGAAAACAGGTGAACAAGTGCACTTCCAGTCCTCACCTCTCCCATCAGAGATCATGGCACTCAAATAGACACTTACAAATCTAATTGTTTCAGACAAAGTTCAAAGCTTTCTCCATGTGCTGCTTTTCTCCACGTACACACTGTGTGCAGTGTGTGTGTTTGCACGTGTGTGAGTGAGCAGATAAAAGGAGTGAGGACCAGGGAGCAGCTCTTCTCCTCTGTGTTCCTCTGCAGGCTCTTTTCTGATCCTCCAGAGAAATATCCACTGCAGCAGTGCAGCTGTAAAATGCTGTGCCAAGCCAAATTCTCCTAACTGCCCAAAATATTCTAGTTCTGTGCCAAAGATGCCCAGACTGTGATACAGCTCTCACCTATTTCAGCATTCTGTTTCCACAAAAATGCTAGTTCACCCATTTTCAAAATGCAGAATTTATTACTTGCTAAACACCCTGGTTTTTATTATTATATAGGCACTGACACAGTAATTTGTTTATAATTTTAGAGAAAACACACCCCTCTCTCTCCCTTTAATCCTTTCACTTTCCACAACTCCAACAAATTTCCATATCTTTCTGTGCAAATGTCTGGTAAAACATACTGACTAACAAGCAGAAATATATGTTTTACTTCTCTAACTTTTCAGAGATTTCTTTTTTCCAATAGTATTATTGAAGCACTAGCAATGAACTGTATTAATGTTATACTCACATTCTTTGCAGTATTTTACAAGTGTATAAGCAAGTATCCTCAAAATTCATTTCTACCAAAAATACAACCTTACATACAGAATTGCTGCCATTAGTAAGTGTTGGTTTACAGGGAAAACAGTAAAGAAGCTGTTAAATATTGAAGTGATGTAGTTCAGCATTGCTTGGACTGGATCAGCCAGGAATAGGCAGGTTTCTCTGTCATCTCCCAGAATTTGCATTTTGAGTGGGTTTCATTGATTACTTATTTACATATGTACAAAAATACTCTTAATTCTGTAAAAACACTTCACATGTTTCACCTATACCTGGTAGTTATTGTTACATCAGTTTCTCTTTATGAGGTTCTAGTGCCAGCAGTGCTGTAAAACAGACTGTCTCCCAGTCTCTTTGAGCTCTTTTAGGAAGTTTGAGTGGAGGGGTTTACTAGTTCAGTCCTGCTAGTTCTTATCGTGTAATGCCAGACTTGCTCAAGTATCATCTCTAAAAGGCTTGAAGCATATGTATGCTCATCACTTAAGTAATATGTTTAGAATGTATTATTTTGAAATTAAATTCTAACTGCATTACCAGCAGCTTTATTTTTGAACAAGCTACCAAATTCACAAAAGCAGGAAAACAACCTTCCTCCAATCCAGATAACAGCAAAATGAGCATATTCTATCACAAAATATTTGACTTCTATTTATAATTCGTGGAAAGAAGTGAAGCCAATCAGGGTACAGGACTGATTTGCCCAGAAGGATTCCTTTTTTTTTTTTTTTTTTTTTTTTTTTTTTAACAAGCATAACAAGCATGCTGTGAGATATAAACAATCATACCAAATGTTCCACTGGCAACCTGTGAGAATACATCTTCTCACTCAGCTACCACAGAGCCGCTCGGTTTGCTCTCAGTCACTGACTCCATCTCATAGAAAGCAATCCTGAGTCCTGAATAATCGCCCCTGAGCCCTGCTAGCGGAAGGGCTGAGTTGAGCACAGGTTGGGCTGGAGAGAAGGAAATCCCCGGGAAAGCTGCTCGACCCGGCTCCTTGGCAGGGGGAAGGAAAAGCTGCCTGCTGGGATTGGGTTTGATCTCACTGGCATGCACGAGTGTGCTCCGAGAGCCCCTTCTGGACCGAGGAAACTTAAGAGGCTTAGATAGAAACGTATGTTTTGGAGGGGGATTATCACTCAAGCCGACACAGTGAGCAGAGATTCTGGTCTAAAAAGAAAGTGGCTGCTCCAGGAATTTAGGATTTTACAGGCTCAGGTAGGTGAGCAGGATTGTGCTGTCCAACTTAGCTACTTTTTACCAGAGTCCTTTCTCTCTATTTTTCCATAGTCATCTTTAAAGTCACAGCTTTGGTTATTTGCAAGTGTAAAATGAATACATGCTTTTAACACAACAGAAAAAAAACCTACGTTGTTTTCATCATTATCAACAAAGAATAATTCCCACTTCCTATGGTGCAGTTTAGCAACTCACTACAATCTTTAGGTTTATTGTTATTGAATTGTAGAAAAGATGCCAATGATTTTTCACACTTTCAACCAGCATGGGAAAATAAAGCTTTTAAGAGAATCACTCCTCAAATCCTTACCCTCAGAGAAGCAAGAGTTGTTATTTTAATTATAGTTAATATATTTAATAAAACAGCAATATACCCAGATTTCTAACTGTACATTTGTATTTGGTGAACATTTTCTTTTTATTTCAATCAATACTCCTCAAGCTCTCCTATTGCACAAATTGATATGTTTTTTTCATCAACTTATTTAGTTCAAAAACTCAGATTGATCACATCACTCAAAAATAATTGGCATTGTACAAAACTCTATTCTAGTAGTCCTCATATATTTTAAAACAGGTTCAGAGTTGCACCTCACTATTGCAAATGTGTAAATCTGCTTTAGCCACGAGAGGGATTGTCCTGGAAGGCTTTAGCAACCAAAGCACCAGCATCCTCTGGCTCAGATGACCTTTGGAGACCCCTCTGTGTTGGTGCTATGAGGACAGTCAGGCCAACTCTTTAGGAATAAAACTTCCTTTGGCAGCAACATAGCTAGGTTCTAGATATTTCATTTTGAAAACTGGAGTTCTGTTGCACAAAGAACATTACAAGATGCTGAAGCAAATCAGTTACTGAGCTTTAAGTTAAATCATAATTAGGAGAGAACAAAGAGCTGGACCAAGTCCTCTGGAGAGAATTTAAATAATGAGGTTTGTTGATTTGTTTGAAACATTTCTGTTTCCCTAATAAGAGAGTCCTCTCTGAAAAGGACTGATTTTAAAGCAAGAGGTTGGCTTAAATGTGTCTCCACTTAGTGATGTGAAAAAACACAACACCCTTGGCTCTTTCCCTGGTCTGCATTATCCACTGTGGTGCAGTGTCTTGGCAAGTGTCCATCCTACAGCGTGTTACTCCAAAGTTACCTGGAGGTAACAGGGAATGCTTCTGTTAAAACACAGACAACTGAACAGTAACAGCTGGGAAAACCCGGTGGCAGATCACATACCTGCATCCCAGGAGTGTGCAGAAAATAACTTGTATTTATAGGGGGTCTTTTTCCTTTTACTTTAGCCAACCAAGTCTTACAGCACACAGAACTCCATTTTTCGATCCACCAGCTTTCCTCTCCCGCAGAGAAGGAAACAATTGTTCATCATTCTACAGGAGCTTCTCCCTTTAAGCAAAGTCAGTGCTGAATCACGCTGAAGGCAACACCTTTATGCATGATTCCTGATGAATTGCTTTCTTTCATGGTGGGCTGAAAGCCAGGCTTTTGAACTGAGTTTCTAGCCATTTGCACACTCTCAGGTTCCAAATTGCACAATTTTGCTGCTTTTGGCTTAGAAAGGGAACAGCAATAGCAAGGCAGACACCTCCATCACAAGGTCACCTGTCACCCAGCACACCACACTAACTCTTTTTGTTATCAAGCTGTGAGTGTGAGGGGACTCTGTAAATAAAGTCTGACAAGTGGGGGTGGGAGGGGAAAGTCCACCCAATATGTATTGACGGTTTCTGTTTCCCTTTTTGTCAGCAAGTTTTGCAATATATAGTCTTGCAGCTGACAGAGGAATTTTGTGGATGGTTGCTGTACATACCTCCAATCAATTTACTTTAAATTTATCAGTTTACTAATTTGGCTATTTAAAATCTCTAAACACATCATATTTCTCAAGTTAAAACTTGGAACAAAGTATTAAAAATGGACCACAGGTTTTGGAAGGAATGCTCCTATGGCACTGAGAAAAACAGGATGGACTTTGGGGAAAAGAGCAGACTGTTACATTTGAGATTCCAAAAGCTTTGATGAAATCAAAACTCCTCTTTCCCATGTCTTTGGTTGTTTTTTTTTTAGCCTATCCCTCTGTATTTGCAATATTTAGGATGCATTGAACATTTATCACATTCATTATAGAAACTATTTTGTACTTACCTTTTGCAATTCAATACTTAAGATTTTATTTGTTTTGTTGGGTTTTTTTAAGGTAGAAGATAAGAAAAAAGGAAAAAAAGTATTTTCCTGATTTGCTTGGTAAATACCGTATCTCATATATATACATGATACATTTTTACAATTTAGAATAAGATTTTTGGTATGAAAACAGCCTGAAGGAAAGCAAATAACTGTTGTCTCTGAGAATACAGAAGTCATATGTAAAATCATGCTTCTTGTATGCAACAGAATGACTGACATATCATCAGAATGAAACAATGTATAGGTGAAAAAATCATCCTTTGGAGATCAACTAGAGGCCAGTACATTAAAACCTTACTTTTTATAATTTTTTTCAAAGTTTTTTTTTATTCCAATAGTTGCTTAATATTAAAATGCAAAAGATTCACTTAAAGAGGAACCAGAAATAATAGCTGCTTTCCATCTGGCCACATTAATCTTTCATTCTCATCTCCTCAGTAGCAAAAAAAGAGATGAAATTCCCTTTTGTTTCAGCCTGTGGATGATGTTTATTGGTACACCCCTAGGAGACTGACATTTAAACACTCCCAGTCCTTTAATTCCTGTGCTGTTTCCAAGCAGGTTAGGTCCCTAGCAGAACACTTTACAGCAAAATTGCATGAGAAATCAGCTCATCACCTTGTGATGGCCACATTTTGAACACAGTCATCAGCTGGGGTCTCCAGGAGAGACCCAGGTGTTACCCTGACCATTCCCAAATTCTACCTTGAAGTCATAAATACATATGTAAAACTGCAGAGATGTCTCTTTGAGTCATGAATTCAATATCTAGAGTCACCTTGGCTGTCTCTTCTGAAAGCAGTTTTTGGAGCAATTCTGATTGATTGGCTGGAGTGTGTTACAGGAATAGTGTCCAGTTTTAATATATTATATAGTATATTATTATCATCATCATCAATTCTTACTTGGAAATCTACCTACATTTGTTCTGTTTCTCAGACTATTCCAGCTCATTTGGAAGCACTTTCTGGAGCTGAACTCCAGATTGCTTCTCTGGGATTTCACTGGCTACAGTGTGCTGCAGAAATGCAGAAGCAGAGACCTACACAGCCTGTGGGTTCAGGTGGGTTGCCATGGGGGAAGGGGTGATGCAAAAATCCTCATCCTCATTGAAGCAATAATTAGCCAACTTTAAAACACCTAACTGTTCAGGTGAAGTACTAGTGCTTTGCAATTAAATCAAATCCTTCATCAGCAATGCCTCAGGAAGGCAAATGAACACATTGGGTTTATTACATAGTGAAATTGTTCCTGAAGATGCTTGGTACTGTGTTGAGTATTGAGAACCATATTTCTTGATACTTTCAATGCCTTGTAAGCATTTAATACTCCAAAATTTGGTCATGCACTGAACATCCCAAATAACTCAAACTGCAAATGGTTAAGGAACCAATGTCTGAATTAATTCAGTTCCCTATGTCTGCAAGAGCACAAAAGAAAGGAGAGCTATTTTTAAGTGTGCTTGTATGTGAAAGACTGATATTTTGAACATTTTACTAATAATTCTTAATCACATCTAGGCCAATAAATTCTAGAAGTTATAGGAATAAAACTTTCTTAAGATTTTGTATTTTTAAACTTAATAAAGATCCACTAGAATATGTGGGAGAGAAGGAGAAAAAAAAAAAACAAAAAAAAAAAACCCAGAGAAGTGCTTACTTTATTTTCCAAATATTTATCATAAAATAAGCTGCAACATATGCTAGGTATTTAAATAGCCTAAAATCAAAATCACTTCTCACTTATCTTTCTAAAAATGATGTTCACTTCTTAGGTCTTCATTTCCATTTGTGCAACAAGCCTGAGTGCCAAAATAAAAAGTAATACCATATGTCAAAATAAAGCTTTAGAAATAAAGGGAGTGGAGAGGGATATCTATCATTAATTTGAGTTGAGCAGAGCCTTTTTTTTTAAGGGGAGATAATTATGAACATACCTTACCTGGCCAACAAAAAGGAGAAACATCTCAGGTAAATTCTTGAAGCCAGTGGTAATTTTTTATTGACTCTGTTATTCTGGTAAATTCTGTCACCTACAAACAGTGAATCCAAAAAAGAAGTAAAGCCCCAAAGGGGTGCTTAATTTCTCAGAATCCTTATCAGAATAAAATGTAATCTGAATATATATATATATTTAAGCTGAAGATTAGAAGAGACAATAATATTTGCAAAATAATGTAGCTATTTCAAACTTAGAATTAGGTAATTAGTTTTCAACATCTTATTTTATGAAAGTCAATACACTTCTAATGGCTAAATATTTTGATTTTCCTCCCTGGGTATAGTTTTAACATCTCATCCAGTTAAAAAATCCAAACGGTGAGATGGGGAACTCACTCACTGCTTTTTATTTCTTGAAGTTTGAGGGTATAAGATGATATTGCAACACCTGTGATAAAGTAACAAATGCCAGTGAGTCACTTCCCAGGAAGGGAAGGAGACTTCTATTCTATAAACAAAACTGATGTCACCAAACTGACTCCTATACCCAAATACTCATGGGTCTGCTCCTCCTGTGATCCCAGCACCACCATCCCTGCCCTAGCACTCCTGTCAGTGCTCTGAGACTCTCCTGGAATGAACCAGTGCAAACTCCAGGATAGGCACTGATGCCCCATCCCTGTTATCCTGCTAATGCCTGCTGTCATCTGGAAACAGCCCCATTTATAGATGAACAGCCTTGATCAAATTGGCACATCTGTTACCTTTTCACTTCCAAGCACAAATGGGCACTTTTAAAAGTTTATTTAAATATCACATTCCAACTCCTCCTTTCCCTTCCTGGGAGCCCACAAAGCTCCTTTTCCTCATGCACACACCAGCTCTCCTTTCCTGGAAGGCCAACCACATGTAAATGATGGAAAGAAACAACTAGGGGTCCTGTGCTTAAAATGACCAGAATATGATGACACAGACTCTCCATGGCTTGCACTTCTCCTGGAACCTCAGTACCTTGGACTCACCATGTCACTGTGCACGCAGCCAGGCCAGGAAAAGTGACAAGCAAGAGGCACAGTCCATCCCAGCTGAGCTTCTGCATGGGTGGCTGTCTGAGTCATTTTGTTTCTGTATTAAGTATACCTATATTAAACTCTCAGCCTTTAGAAAAGTGTATATCTTATTAGCATCTCTAAATTTCAGTGATACCTAAGAAAACCCTATTACAAGGAATGGCATGTTCCTAAAGAATAATTTTTGTCTTTTAACATGGCCTATATTAATATTCTCTTAATATTACCTTAGTTGTTCTATGGCAGGAAAACCACCCAAAATCAGTCATAATGGCTATTCAGTCCTTGGCAGACACAGCAAGAATTCAAGATATTTGCATTTCTATGAGAATTTAAGTATGATATGTCTATCTACAAAAACAACGTGTTGTGACAAAATTTGTTTCATCCATTTTACCTTCTAATATGCCCTCATCACAGAAGTTCTCAGATTTTGCTTCCATTGAACAAAAAGTACATAACATGAATTTTTTTTTTTTTTTAATCTGTTTACTCTTTTGGAACCAATAGTGAATAACTGAATCATACATCTTGTCCTGTTTCTCCTTACATTTACAACATCAATAGACTAGACTAACACCCACATCCACAAAGTGAATGTGTACACTGGTACATAGAGAATGTTTCAGCTGTTTGACTTTACTGTTCTACTGTCTATTCTCAAATGTTGACAGCTTTATTTAGTTCTAACCATTTATATTGACAAAGGAATCAGAAGAATAATATCTTCCAGGGGAATAAAAATTTCACAGCTAAGTACCTGAGGTGCTTTTTTTAAAAATTATAAAACCAAAATTTCTGTAGAGTTAGATGTCTGGCTTTGTTTGGAGGCTGTTTGCGTTTATTTCTTTTTTTTTTTCCTTTTCTTTTTTTTTTTTTTTTTTTTCTTTGCTTTTCTCAAAGCCTCAGCTTGAAAGTAGCTTGAAAGTAGGGCAGTGGGGCTACCCAGAGAATCCCTTCTCAGGACACATCAGACTTGTGCTGTTGCCCTGTGAAAGTTAATCAGAATAGTCAGTTTATGCAAACAGCATCTTTTAAAGATGAATTCTGTGAAGGAAACTCCTTTGTTTTCTAGGTTACTTAATTCAAAGTTAGTGCCTTTTACTGTTAACTGAGATTGTGGCTTTCTGACCTGTCCTACATCGAAATAAAAAAACCTGTGTCCAAAATTCTAGGCAACTTTTCCATAGCATTGTTGAAAAGTAGGTTTGAAACACAGATGCAGTTTATTTACATTTAAAGGTGGCACCAAATGAATATTTATCCAAATTATTCTGCAGTTCTTCAATTAAGGGACTCAATTTTGATGACAACTGGCATATTTGTCTTTTACTATCTCTTCAGTCTTTTTCTTCTGCCAAGGATAGTTTCTCTCTGAAATCCTTCATCAATTAATTTGAATACTTCATTACATAACATTCTCCTTTTCATACCCTCTTAAAAAGGCATGCCTGTAAAATTCCTTGAGGGATAGTTTTCTGCAGTTTTTCATTTGTTAGTTTGAGTTTTTGGTGAATGATTGACGTGTTTTTCTCTATTTTGATTCTCTGTTTTCAAGATTTACAAACCCATACTGTTCTGTTCAGGCCACATTTTCTTCCAGCATCTCATTCTTAAACCATTTTTAAAAAGTAAGATAGAAGCAGATTTAGAGATCTCCGTTACTGATTTCTTCCTGCTTCTAAAACAAAGGGTTTCTTGGGTGTCTTCTCAGAACTTGGTGGATTGCATAGGCTGCTCTATTCCTTAGGGAAAACAGATTGAGATAATTAAAACAACATTGTAAAAGGAAAGTAAAAGATAAAGCTAATGTATGGCTGCTGCTGGCAGCATGTGTTCCTCTCTAATGCATCTTAATAAGTATTTGTGTCTAGTTCAAAGATATTTTCCATGTTGCAGCAATGTCTCCATAACCTAATTTACTAACACAGTGTTTTTGAAGCAACTGGTAAAAATAACTTTGCTAAAGGGAATTTTTCGTTTGTTCTAGTGCTAAAGAATCTCATTCATATTTTCTGTTTTGTTGGATATGGTATCAATCTGTTATTGCTTTACTTAAAAGACAGGTAAAAACTATTACATTTTACAGTATATCAGTCTTTCTGAATAAAAGGGAAGAACACACTAACAGCAATAACAAGTGTGCAGGATGCAAAAAAAACCACCATCTTTTGTACTGAGGTAAGTGTTCTTTTCTGAAAACACTTCAGCAATTTTGCTTCCTGGTACATGAGTCTTATGGTATGAGCTTTTTTACTGGAATACTTTTTTTTCCTTTTACAAACACATTCTCTTATTTCAGAAGAGTTAATAAAATATTGCCATGTGTCTGCAATCACTGAATATATAACTAAAGATATTTAAATACTGTGCAATGTCTGGTACCCCATAAGTTTCCCTCACTGCCCCAACCATCACATGACCTCATCAAAGAGTTCAAGTTACAGAGATCTTTGAAAAGTAGTTATAATTTATACAATTCTGATTACCCTGACAGTGTCAAGAAACAGTTTGGAAAGTCTGCAATTGCTTAAAGAAATGTCAACAGCTTTGCCTCATGGGAGGAGGTTGTTTAAGCTTTGGAAAACAAAAAGGAAAAGACTGAAAGAACCATATAAAGCATAAACTCACTGCTCTAAAACAAGCAACATTTGAGTTTGGCAAACTTCACTTATGTATTTCTGGGAAATCAAATTGTCAGAAACTCGAGTTTTCTGCATCTTACTTAATTGTAATTGTGAAGAGACTCAAATAATCCTAATCACCTTTACACACAGACATAGACATAAATAAATTGAATTAAAAACAGCCCAGTGTTGCACAAATGACAAAGGATCTTCCAGTTCACAACAGTAAATATTTATAGAAAACAGAATGGAGGAGAAAGATTTCACATCACTAACACTGGATTTGCCACATCAGTATTTTTTCAGCCTGACAATAAAACAGTTATTAAATATTTTAGCTAAAAAATTGCAATTCTTCATAAATAATCCTTGACTTCTTTCAACACATATATGCAGGGTGAGCATTTGTGTTCTCACACATATTCAGTTATACATAGTTGTAAATTGCTTTGATATAGGTTAGTTCAGTTTCTGACTGGGGCTGATATTTTAGAATTTTTTTTTAGCATAACTTCACAAATAGTCACTCTACAATATCAGGTCTGTCTGCTTTATTCACAAGTCATTTTAGTGACTATCCAGTAAATATGTTACTGTTCAAAAACCATAAAGTAAAGGGGATCCAGGAGTGGATCACAATAAAATATAGAGGTGCCTAGTGTCACAGTTTGAAGAGCGAGTTGTCTGAGTGTCTCTCCCTTTTGATATTTAACCAACCCTACTCTTCCTGATTACTCAGTGCCAGCTATCAAGTGTCATTTACCCAGGTGGCAAACAACTCACTGTGTAATTGATGGAAGTTGTCTGTTTAATTGTAGTGAAGATCTGATTGAAATACTGGCAGGTAATGCTGAACTTTAAGATATTCTGGAAGGATTTCTTTTTGTCAGGTGTGCTGGTTTGACTTCATCATCATGTCAGGTCCAGGGCACAAAGTTCTCAGGTGACAGCAGCCAGTTTCTGGAGCAAGGTGTGGCCAAGTGAGATAACAATGCTCCATGTTTGGTTACCCCACACACATTCTTCCATCCCCTTGCCTCCAAGGAGGAGTAGGAGCTCAGATTGGTGCAGACAAATCCATGCAGCAACATTGTTTAAGCCTGGATTTAAATTAACTTAGCCTGAATTTCTGTGAAAGACCATTTCTTTTCCAATGTATAATTAATATAGAATGCTTTCTGCTGTTGGCAAAGGATTTTACTTAAGAACTCCAGGAATAGGGTAAAGGATATTTTTGGTCAGCTCTGCTGTGATTTCATAACTGAGAAATCTGTCAAATTTGAAAAGAAGACTTGAAACACTAGCTGAAATATAAGTTTTTCAGGTATTTTCTGTCTCTTCCTTGACTACAAATAAAATCATATTAGAGAATGGTATTGTGAATATCATTATTTTTTTCCTGAGTGCCTGATTAAGAAGGCAGATAAATCACACCAGCAGGTTGTGTCTGGTAGGAACCAGACTAGTTTAGCTGCTGTTCTCCATCCCTTGCAATTTTTTGAAGCCTTCATGGTTTCATATAGAACCCACTTCTTCCTGAGAGAATTGTTTAAAGAGCTAGTTAGATGGAAGCACTATGGAAAAAGGAGAGATGAATTCTAGAGCATTTTGTGTGAGTGTTGACATGTTTCATTTGTGTTTGATGATCAGTTGCACATGCACAGATGGGAACACCTTTGCCATTAATCTCTCCTAAACAGGAGTTTGTATGTGAGCATGTTCAAACATCACATACCTCAGCTTTTCAAATACAGAGCTCATTTTCTAATGCAAGGCTCACATTTGCAACAATTAATTGCAATATAATATAATGTCTACTCCAAGAACAACACAAACTACTTTTCCTTGCCTTCATTTTAATATACCAGACTAAAATAGACACTGAAATATCTCAAACACAGCCATGACATTTGCCTCATTAGGTCTGCAAAAACTATCTGCTGGGCATGAAAAGGTTTGGAAGGAAGGGAGATGCCAGAAGTAGCATGGGCAACACACAAAGAGAAAAAATGACACAGTTGACAAGCACATGAATAGATGCCTTTAATAGCTAGATGCAACATAGAGCAGCTGTATGCAGCTTGGCATTTCTCTGGACTAATATACTAATTGACCAAAGGATGGAGAAAAAAAGAAAAAAGAAAAAAGAAAAAGAAAGAAGTGACTGGTCTTTAGTTTGGAGGGTTGTGCAATATAGCAATTCTTTTGGTGTATCATCAACACCAATAAATGTTTGTGGAGAGACAGAAAGAAAGAGAACACCAGTCCATAGCAGAAATAGCATGCAGGGGGGAATGTTAAAGTTTTGTGCACACTTACATCAGTCAGGTACTCAAAAGACTCAGAGTAGGATGAGTGTGGGGCAAAACACAGATTTTGAGACAACAGGAAGTTGTCACAACACTTCCACTGTTACTGGAAATTGGCATGATTTGCACAGCACTCAAAAGAGCTTTAGGGGAAAGTAATGAAACAGAATAGGCAGATGCTCAATTATTTTTTTCATAAACTATTGCTAAATATCATATAAAGAGTCAATATCACAAGTAAGGTACCACAAACAGAAAGAATATCCAGTGAGGTGAATTAATGAAATTTAGGAGTAAATAAGCTCTCTCCCCATTACTATAAGTGTAATTTTACATCACCTTTATATAATTATTAAAAAAAAAAAAAAGCTTTTCCTCAGTTTCAAACCTGTGATTTAAAAGTGTGCAAGTGTTTTTACAGAAACAAATTCAGTCCCACTCATGCCTGTCCATTTGCATAGCATGCAGTTTCAAATGTGATTTATTAGTAAAATACATTCTTTAATGACTTGCCTTGTTTCTTAATGAGTTAATGTGGAAGCAGAGGGAAAAACTCCCCCCTTCCCATCTCCCCCACCTCATGCACTGGGACAATCTTAATGTTAAACCTGCTTTTACTGCACTGTGAGAACAGCTGTCTGAACCATATCAGCATTTTGCATGCATTGTAAACTCAGGGAAAAGAAGAATAAGTTAATTGAAAATGTGCTGCAGTTTGTGCCAGTCTTGTTCATGTCACCCTGAAAGAATTCCCACCCCTGACACACACTGCTTCAAGAGTTTACAGTTTATCTGTGAGACTCAAGGTTTGCATTACATAGAAAGTGCCAGTTTTTTACAAATACATGGAAATCCAAAGTTTCCTACTCTTTTTTGTTGCTGGAATAGGTTTAAAAACCCAGGAAGATGGTTATGAAGTAAAATTTAGATTAAATTAATTAAGATTAGTTTGTCATGTTGCTCAGAAGGGTAGAACCAGGTGACATTACTGAGTACAACAGCAAGAAAAATATTTTTGCTTAACAGTTATTTTTCACTTAGTCAAATTAAAAAATAAACCAATCAACCAACCAATGATGGCAACAATACTATATTTAAATTCACAAGATGATACAAGTTTTTTGCTAAAGGAATGAGATCTAAGAAGCTGTTCAGACCAAACCTTCTCAGTAGACTATGAGCTCTTCTATATTTATGATTGATAGAACTTACCAACCTTCATTTTAATGTTCCTCCTAGTCATATTGGAACATAAAAATATTGAAATATAAAAATTACCTATATTAATATTAAATTTTCCTGATAGGTCTCAGAAAGATGTCCAGAAAAATAAAATGAAAAAAACCCCAAAATTGAAAATCAAGTGATTGATTCAGAGGATAAAAGATTTACAATTCCAAAATGGACTAATAATTGTCATTAGCACTTATAGTCTTCCAATAATCAGTAGGAAAAGATTCACTGCTGGAACCACAAAAGATTACAGTATTTTAATGACTACAGAATAATTACCACATGCAAGTACATAACCAAACTTTGCTCATTTACAAATTGGAGAGTAGCAGAGAAAGATGAATGGTGGGCTCACTTCTGCTTATTGAAGGCTTTTTTGTGTCAATGCATCAAAGGCAAAGAAACTAAAGTCCAGTAGATGTAGGTCTCCAGGGAAGACAGCGAGTCAGGGAATTTCTGATGAAAGTTTTTTTTTCCATAAAAATTGGATTGCCTGAAGGAATATATGAACCAGTTTAGATGAGAAGACCCTTTCTGGTTCAAAGAGGGAAAGGGGGGGGAAAAATAGCTCATTTTCTCTTACCTCTAAATAAGTAAAATCGGTAAAAATTAGAGCACTTAACTGGAACATAGAACATCTCACCCAACTTCATGCCAGAGATCTCTCCTAGCCACTAAGCTGCTAAGAAAGCTTGACCATTTCTTTTGGAAAACAAAATTAAAACAAAGAGAAGAGAAGAAAGTAAGAGACATCTAATAAAACCAACTGAGTGATGGTCACTGTGCTCACTTTAGATGTGAAAAAATAAGTCTGCAGTACACCTAATCAAGAAAAAGTCAGCCCCTTAAAGTTCAAGCAAGTACCCTGCTAGCTTAGACAATGACTACCCTGATAAATATAAGAACTGGTCACTAGATTTCCAGGGAAAAGTTTGAGGTTTCCTGAGTGCATGATAATATAATGATAGCAACAAAGTCTTGAGAAGCAGCAGCAGATAGGAGCACGTGAAGACTCACTTTTCATCACTGATTTGCACACCCACTGTGAGTCATGCTAGGGACAGCACAAGTCTTACAGAACATACTTAAAATTCACATTACAGTGGCAATTTGGCTACAAGCTTCAAGGATGATTTTATGTTAGTTCTGGGTATGGACAAAATTACTTTTGCTGTCATTCTACTTTGTAAGAAGGCACAGAAAAATGGGACTGAGGCACAAGGTGTGCAGAGCAGCCCTCCACACACACTCCACTGGTTTCCCCAGCTGAGTCCATGCTCCATTAAGAAAATTAAGGAGAAAATCCCCTTTTTTCACTGCTCCAGGTGCCAGTTTGCTTTTCTTCCTCTCAGTGCAGAATACCAACACATGTAAATCCTTTGAAACATTGCCACTGTGGTTTCTTTCTTCCCAAACAGACTGGGGCAAGCCACTGAGAGCCAATGGCTGACTCTACACTGGAGTAAATGGAGAGCAGCATCAGAGTGAGAGGAGATGCTCCAAATTACAAATGGGCTTAGTTGAAGTGAGACCACCATCCTTAACTAGTCTAATTGCAGTATAGGATTTGATTTGGAAAGTACATTTTTAATAAGCATATCTTCAGGTGCATTGCATTCTTCTTGAAAAGGCTTCAGAAGTACAATTACACTTTAAAGATCTGTGAAAAAGAACAGATATGCCTTGTCTTTGGAATGGTGCATCTTCCCCCCCATCCCCCCTTCAGTAGTGCTGCCTCCTTGTGGACAAAACTGGAACTGCATCCCTCTCCCCGAGTAGTGCTGCCCCCTTGTGGACAAAACCGGTATTCCAGATCCCCACCAGAAGTGCTGCCCTGTTGTAGACAAAACCGTTACTCTATCCCCTTTGCCACAGTAGTGCTGCCCCCTTGTGGACAAAATCAGCACTGAAACTTACCCAGCCTCAGTAGTGCAGCTTTCTTGAGGAAAAAACCGGTACTGCAGTCCCCCCTTCTAGACAAAACCAGTACCGCAGCCTCCCACCAGTAGTGATGTCCCCGTCAGAACAAAACCAACACTGCAGCACCCCCCCCCCCCCCCAGTAGTGATGCTTCCTTGTGGACAAAACCTGTACTGCAGCCCCCTGCACCAGTAGAGCTGCCCCCTTGTGGAGAAAACTGGTACTGCAACCCTAAGATCCCTGTAGTGCTGCCCCATTGTGGACAAAACTGGTACTTCAGGCCCCCCCCTTTCAGTAGTGCCACCCCCTTGTGGACAAAACTGGTACTGCAGCCCCCCCCCTTCAGTAGTGCTGCACCCTTGTAGACAAAACACGTACTGCCAGCCCCCCTTCTTTCAGTAGTGCTGACCCCTTGTGGACAAAACTGGTATTGCCACTCCCCACCTTCAATAGTGCTGCCTCCTTGAGGGCAAAATCGGTACTGCAGCCCACCCACAACTAGTGCTGCCCCCTTTTCAGCAAAAGTGGTACTGCAGCCCACCTCCAGTGCTGCTGCCCTCTTGTGGACAAAACTGGTACTGCAGCTGCCCCACCCAGTAGTGCTGACTCCTTGCAGCAAAAATCAGTACTGTCGCCCAACCCCCAGGTAGTGCTGCCCCCTTATTGACAAAACCGGTACTCTGCCGCCCTCCACATTCAGTTGTGCTGTCCCCTTTTGGAATAAACCGATACTCCAACCCCCCCTGCCCAGTAGTGCTGCCCCTTTGTGGACAAAACGGGCACTGCTGTCCCGCCCCCAGGTAGTGCTGCTTCCTTCTGGACAAAATAGGTAATGCAGCCCACCCCCTTCAGTAGTGCTGCCCTTGTGTGCACCAAACCGATAGTGCAGCCCCCCCCATTTAATTAGTGCTGTTCCCTTGTGGACAAAACCTGCACTGCAGCCCACCCCCAGCAGTGCTGCCACTTGTGAACACAACCGGTACTGCAGCTCGCCCCCTCACTAGTGCTGCCCCCTCTTGGACAAATCAGGCACTTCAAGCCCTCTGCCCCACCCCAGTAGTGCTGTTTCCTTGTGGCCAAAACCAGTACTGCAGGCCCCCACCCAGTACTGCTGACCACTTGTGGACAAAACCGGCACTTCAGCTCACCCACCCCTCAGTAGTGCTGCCCCCTAGTGGAAAAAACTGCTACTGCAGCCCCCCACCCAGTAGTGCTGCCCTCTTGTGGTCAAAACCGGTACTACAGCCCCCCTCCTCCCCAGATAGTACTGCCCACTTGTGGACAAAACCGGTACTGCAGCCTCCTTTCCTTAAGTAGTGCTGTCCCCTTGTGGACACAACAGGTACTGAAGCATCCCCCACCAGTAGTGCTGTCCCCGTGAGAACAAAACTGACACTGCAGCCCCCCACACTAGTAGTGCTGCCCCCTTGTGCACCAAACCGGTACTGCAGCCCCACCGCTTTCAGTAGTGCTGGCCCCTTGTGGACAAAACTGGTACTGCAGCCCACCGCACCAGTAGAGCTGCCCCCTTGTCAAAAAAACAGGTACTGCAGTCGCCCCCCCCCCTCCTCACTAGTGTTGCCCCCTTGTGGACAAAAACGTGACTGCAGACTTCCCTTCTTCAGCAGTGATGCCCCCTTGTGGTGAAAACCGGTAATGAAGCCGCCTGCACCAGTAGTTCTGCCACCTTTTGGACTAAACAAGTACTGCAGCCATCCCGCCAGTACTGCTGTCCCTTTGTGGACAAAACAGGTACTGCAACACTCCCCCTTCCAGTAGTGCTGCTTCCTTGTGGACGAAACAGGTAATGCAGCCCCCCCCACCAGTGGTGCTGTCCCCGAGAGAACAAAACCGACACTGCACCTCCCCCCCGCCCAGTAGTGCTGCTTCCTTGTGGACAAAACAGGTACTGCAGCTCACCCCCCAGTAGAGCTGCCGCCTTGTGGACAAAACTGACACTGCAGCCCCTCCCCCCCAGTAATGCTGCTTCCTTGTGGACAAAACCTATACTGCAGACCCTCCCCCTCGGTAGTGCTTCTTCCTCGTAGCCAAAACTGGCACTGCAGCCCCCCCTTCCCTCAGTAGTGCTTCCCCATTTTGGAAAAAAAACGGTACTTCCGCCCCCCCTTTCAGTAGTGTAGCCTTCTTTTGGACAAAGCATGTACTGCTGCTCCCGCTTCAGTAGTGCAGCTTCCTTGTGGATAAAACCAGTATACTGCAGACCCCCCCCCGATAGTGCTGCACCCTTGTGGACAAAACTGGTACAACAGCCCTCCCCCCCACTAGTGTTGCCCCTTGTGGACAAAAACGTTACTGCAGACACCCCTCCTTCAGCAGTGCTGCCCCCTTGTGGTGAAAACCAGTAATGAAGCCCCTCGCAACAGTAGTGCTGCTTCCTTGTGGACAAAACAGGCACTGCAGGTCACTCCCTAGTAGAACTGCCGCTTTGTGGACAAAAACCGACACTGCAGCCTCTCCCCACACAGTAGTGCTGCTTTCTTGTGGACAAAACCTATAATACAGCCGCCTGCACCAGTACTGCTGCCCCTTTGTTGACAAAACAGGTACTGCAGCCCTAAGCTTTAGGTCATGCTGCCACGTTGTGGACAAAACTGGCACTTCAGCCCCCCCCCCTTCCAATAGTGCTGCCTCCATGTGGACAAAACATGTACTGCAGCCCTCCCTTCAGTAGTGCTTCCCCCCTGTAAAAAAAAAAATGGTACTACAGCCCTAAGCCCCTGTTATGGGCTGATGTTTGGACTGGCTCCTCTCCTTGCTTCCCCCGTGCAGCTGCCGGTCCCTCCCTCGGATGGTTTTATCTAGGCTGGTGTTTTCCGGCTCTCTCTTGCTGCGCTTCAGTTGTGGGCTGTGTCTTGCTCTGGCCGTCTGCTCAGCTGTAACCCCATCCCCTGGCTGCTTTGGCCGTTTTTTTTCCCTTTTCCCCCAGCTGTTTTGTCTGTGCCTCTGTTTTGGCTTGTCTTGGGTTTGCTTTTGCTTGTCTTGGGCTCGCTTTAGCTTGTCTTGGGCTTGCTTTGGCCTGCTCCCGGCTGCCCCTCCCCCTCTCTCCCTTCTCCCTGCTCCAGGGATTTGCACCGACTCCGGAGGACGAGGATCTGGGCTTCGGGGGCTGCTGCTGGAGGTCGGCTTGGGAGGCTCTGCCGCTCTCCCTGGCGAGGACCGGCTGGGTTCGGCTCATCTGGGTTTGGGTTGGGGAGTGTTTCTTTTGTATTTTTGTTAATAAAAAAGTTTTTTCCACTTTCACCTGAAGAACAATTCTTTCTGAGCTCAGTGAAGGAGGAATTGTGAAAAAGAAAGGGGGGGGGGGCCCTTTGGAGCTCTTTTTCCCCAAATTTGTCCTAAACTTGGACAGCCCTCTTTAGTGCTGCCCCCTTGTGGACAAAACCAGTACTGCAGCTCACCCTCCCTCCGTTGTGCTGCTTTGTTTTAGACAAAACCGGTACTGCAGCCCCCCTCCAGTAAAGCTCGTTCCTTATGGAAAAAAACAGTAGCCCCCCCCCCCCCAGTAGTGCTGCTTCCATGTGGACAAATCAGGTACTGTAGCTCACTCCCCAGTATAGCTGCCGTCTTGTGGACAAAACCAGTACTGCCCCCCCCCCCCCCCCCCCCACAGTAGCGCTGGTTTCTTGTGGCCAAAACCGACACTGCAGCCCCCCCTCCCTCAGTATTGCTGCCCCGTTTTGGACAAAACCCGTACTTCAGCCAACCCCCTTCCAGTAGTTCAGCTCCCTTTTGGACAAAACATGTACTGCAGCCCCAACTCCAGCAGTGCTGCTTTTTTCTGGATAAAACCGGTACTGCAGCTCGCCCTCCCCAATTTGTGCTGCCTTATTTTAGATAAAACTGGTACTGAAGCACTGCTCCAGTAAAGCTTGTTCCTTCTGGAACAAACTGGTACTGCAGCCCCCCCTCCTCACTAGTGCTGCCCCCTTGTAGATAAAACTGGTACTACAGCCCCCTGCCCATCAGCAGTGCTGTACCCTTGTGGACAAAACTGGTACTGCAGCCTTCCACCCAGTACTGCTGTTCCCTTGTGAACAAAACCAGCACTGCAGCTCATCCACCCCCCAGTAGTGCTGATTTTTTTGGAAAAAACAAGTACTGCAGCTCGCCCAAACCCCCCTTGTGGACAATATCGATACTGCAGCCCCCCACCCAGTAATGCTGCTTCCTGGTGGACAAAACAGATACTGCAGCTCATCCCCAGTAGAGCTGCTGCCTGGTGGACAAAACTGACATCTCAGCCCCTCCCCACCAGTAGTACTGCTTCCTTGTGGTCAAAACCTGTGCTGCAGCCCTCTGCACCAGTAGTGCTGCCCCGTTGAGGACAAAACTGGTACTTCAGCCCCTTCCTATCAGTAGTGCAGCCCCCGCTGGAGAATACATGTACTGCAGGCCCCCCCTCCAGTAGTGATGCTTCCTTATGGATAAATTCGTTATTGCAGCCCCCCCCATTAGTGCTGCCCCCTTGTGGACAAAACCGGTACTACAGCTCGTCCTCCCTCAGTAGTGCTGCCTTCTTGTGGAAAAAACTGCAGCCCCCCTCCAGTAAAGCTCATTCCTTCTGCACAAAACCGGTACTGCAGCCCCTCCCCCTTCTGGAAGTGCTGCTTCCGTGTGGACAAAACAGGTACTGCAGCTCACCCCCCAGTAGAGTTGCCGCCTTGTGGAAAAAACCTATGCTGCAGCCCCCCGCAACAGTAGTGCTGCCCCGTTGTGGACAAAACCGGTACTTCAGCCCCCCCCTTTCAGTAGTGCTGCCCCTTTGTGGACAAAACCGGTACTGCAGCCTTCCCCCCGCCCCCTCTCCAGTAGTGCTGCTCCATTGTGGACAAAACCAATACTGCAGCCCCACCCCTTCAGTAGTGTTGGCACCATTTGGACAAAACCAGTACTGTAGCCGCCCCATTCAGTATTGCTGCCCCCTTATGTACAAAACTGGTACTGCCGCCTCCCCCTTCAATAGTGCTGCCTCCTTGTGGACAAAACCAATACTGCCGCCCCCCCCCCCACAGTAGTGCTGCTTTCTTCTGGGCAAAACAGGTACTGCAGCCCCCCCCTTTAGCTACTGCTGCCCCCTCTTGGACAAAACTGGTACTGGAAACCCTCCACCCCCCCCAGTAGTGCTGCTTCCTCGTGGCCAAAACTGGCACTTCAGCCACCCCTCCCTCAGTAGTGCTGCCCCGTTTTGGACAAAATACGTACTTCAGCCAACCCCCTTTCAGTAGTGCAGCCCTTTTTTGGACAAAACATGTACTGCAGCCCCAACTCCAGCAGTGCTGCTTTCTTCTGGACAAAACCAGTACTGCAGACCTCCATTTCAGTAGTGCTGCCCCCTTGTGGACAAAACTGGTACTGCAGCCCCCTCCTTCAGTAGTGCTTCCCCCCTGTAGACAAAAGAGGTACTGCACCCCCCCCTCTTTCAGTTGTGCAGACCCAGTGGGGACAAAACCGCTACTGCAGCCTCCCTTCCCGCAGTTGTGCTGACCCCTTGTGGACAAAATCGGTACTGCCGACCCCCCCTTCAATAGTGCTGCCTCCTTGTGGGCAAAACCGGTACTGCACCCCACACACCACTAGTGCTGCCCCCTTTTGGGAAAAACCGGTACTGCCTCCCCCACCACAGTAGTGCTTTCTTGTGGAAAAAACCGGTACTGCTACCCTCCCCCAGGTAGTGCTACCCCCTTGTGCACCAAACCAGTACTTCCCCCACCCCCCTTTCAGTAGTGCTGCCCCCTTGTTGACAAAACTGGTGATGCCCCCCCCACCCACCAGTGCGGCCCTCTTGTAAACAGAACCAGTACTGCAGCCCCCTCCTCACTAGTGCTGCCCCCTGTGGATAAAACCGGTAGTGCAGCCCCCTCTCCTTAGTAGTGCTGCCCCCTTGTTGACAAAACCGGTACTGCAGCCCCCTCCAGTAAAGCTCGTTCCTTCTGGACAATACCGGTACTGCAGCCCCCCTCCCTTTGAGTAATGCTGCCCCCTTGTGGACAAAAGTGGTACTGCAGCCTCCCCCTTCAGTAGTGCTTCCCCCCTGTAGGCAAAAGGGATACTGCACCCCCTCCCCCCTTTTTCGGTTGTGCAGACCCCTTGTGGAAAAAACAGATACTGCAGCCCCCCCCCCCCAGTAGTGCTGTCCCCTTGTGGACAAAACAAGTACAGCAGCTTCCCCAAGTAGTGTTGCCCTCTTGTGGACAAAACCGAAACTTCAGCCCCCCCATCCAGTACTGCTGCCACTTTGTAAACAAAACTGAAACTGCAGCCCCCCATTTTCAGTATTGCTTCCCCCTTTTGGACAAAACCAGTAAAGTAGCCGTTCCACAGTAGTGCTTCCCCCTTGTGGACAAAACCAGTATCGCAGCCTTCCCACCCCACAGAAGTACTGCCCCCTTGTGAACAAAACCGGTGCTGCAGCCCCCCCCCACAGAAGTGCTGCCTCCCTGTGGACAAAACCAGTACTGCAGCCCTCCCATTAGAGCTGCCCCCTTGTGGACTCAACCGGAACTGCAGCAGCCCAACCCCCCCTTCAATAGTGCTGCCCCTTTTTGGACAAAACTGGTCCTGCAACCGCTCCCCCCAACCCCAGTAGTGCTGACCCATTGTGGACAAAACTGGTACTGCATCCCCCCTCAGTCTCAGTCCCAGGGCCCTGGACCCAAACTCGGCTTTATTCCTCAGAGAAATAAAGCTCAACTCACGACTTTTGCAATGTCTATTTAGAGGAGGCTTTTGGCACTCAGAGAACAACCAGGTTTGTCACTGGTTGCATTTTTAGTCTGCAAGAAATCTTGATTCATAGAGGAATTTAACAGGCAGAAAGCCAGTCACAGGCACAGGGCCCTGGATACAAACAGAGCTTTATTTCCCAGTGAAATGAAGCTCAGTTCTCCACTTCTGTAATGTCTATTTAAAGGAGGTGTTTGGCACTCAAAGAACAGCCAGGCTTCAAAGTGGTGGCTCCTTTCATCTGGGAGAAAAGTAGTTCAATATGGAATTTCAGCAGGGAGAAACCCAGTGTAAGGCACAGGCCATGGACACAAACAGGGGCCCTTTTCCCTTTGAAAAGAAACACACCCTCCCAGTTTCCTAATAACTTTTGGAGCAAATGTTTGTGACTCCACTTGTAACCAGGGTTCTAAATGGTGGCATCTTTAGTCTGGAAAAATCCTGAACCATAGGGAAATTTAACAGGCAGAAGCCAAATCTCTGTCCCAGGGCCCTAGACAAAAAAACAGGAGCTGGTTTCGCTGTCCAATAAAGTACACCACAAAAGTGGTGTATTGAGCTTTATATCACTGAGAAGTAAACAAGAGTTTGGGTCCAGGGCCCTGGGAATGAGACTGGGCTTCTCCCTGCTAAAATTCCATATTGCACTCCTTTTCTCCCAGACTAAAAACACCAATACTTAGAAGACTGGTTGTGCTTAGAGTGCCAAAAACACCCCCTAAATTGAAATTACATTAAGTGGTGAATTCAGCTTCATTTAACTGAGAAATAAAACTCAGTTTGTGTCCAGGGCCCTTGGAATGAGACTGGGGTTCTCACTGTTAAATTTCCATATGAAACAGGATTTCTTGAAGACTAAAGATGCCACCACTTAGGAGCCTGGTTGTTCTTTGAGTGCCAAAGCCTCCTCCAAATAGACATTACAAAAGTGATGAAGTGAGCTTTATTTTACAGAGAAACAAGACCCTCTTTTTTGTTCAGTGCCCTGGAACTGAGACTGGGCTTCTGCCTGTTAAATTTCCTCATGGATCAGGATTGATTCCAAACTATAGATGCCACCACTTAGAAGCCTGGTTATTCTTTGAGTGCCAAAACCCTCCTCTAAATAGACATTACAAAAGTGATGAAGTGAGCTTTATTTTACAGAGAAAAAAGCCCCTCATTTTTCTCCAGGGCCCTGGGACAGAGATTTGGCTCTGCCTGTTAAATTTCCCTATGGTTCAGGATTTCTCCCAGACTAAAGTTGCCAACACTTAAAACCCTGGTTACAAGTAGAGTCATAAACATTTGCTCCAAAAGTTATTAGGAAACTGGGAGGGTGTGTTTCTTTTCAAAGGGAAAAGGGCCCCTGTTTGTGTCCATGGCCTGTGCCTTACACTGGGTTTCTCCCTGCTGAAATTCCATATTGAACTGGTTTTCTCCCAGACCAAAGATGCCACAACTTTGAAGCCTGGTTTTTATTTGAGATCCAAACACCTCCTCTAAATTGAAATTACGTAAGTGGTGAACTGAGCTTCATTTCACTGGGAAATAAAGCTCTGTTTGTGTCCAGGGCCCTGTGCCTGTGACTGGGATCCTGCCTGTTAAATTTTTCTATGGGTCAGGATTTCTTGCAGACTATAGTGCTACCAGTGAGAAGCCTGGTTATGGGTTGATGTTTTGACTAACTCCTCTCCCTGCTCCCTCCATGGAGCTGCTGGCCCCTCCCTCGGGCCGTTTTATCTAGAGTGGTGTTTCTGCTGGCCTGCTGCTGCCGCTGCTTTATCTGCCCCCCACTGCTGCTCTAGGTACTGCCCCCCCGTTGCTTTAGCTGCCCCCCGCTTGCTTTTGCTTGACCTGGGCTTGCTTTTGCTTGCCCTGGGCTCACTTTAGCTTGCTCCCAGCTGCCCCTCTCCCTCTCCCCCTCCACCTCATCCCTTAGATTTGAACCAGTTCCAGAGGACACGGATCTGAACTTCGAAGACCACCTCTGGCAGTCTGCCCAAGAAGCTCTGCCAGCCTTCCCGGCAAAGATCAGCCGAGTTTGTCTCATCTGGGTCTGTGCTGGGAAGTGTTTCTTTTGTATTTTGTTAATAAAAAGTTTTTTCCACTTTCCCCTGAAGAAAATTCTTTCCGAGCCCGGTGAAGGAAGGAATTGTAAGGGGGGAATGGCCTTTGGAGTTCTTTTTTTCCTAAATTTGTCCTAAACTTGGACAAATTCTTTTGGTGGCTTATACGGGGAAACCAGAAAAAGTGGAAAAAACTTTATTCTAATAATATTTTGTTTTCAACTGTTGGTATTGGTACATCTATTGAATCCAGAATGTCTTTTGTTGTGGGAGCCTGCTTGTATGTGTGGTCGTTAGGTTTCTTTGAAGTGTTAATACCGTTGTGGTCCTTGGGTTTGTTTACTTATTCGGAGATAGCTCCGGTGTTGTCTTCAATACCTAGTTTTTGTATTAAAGGGGTATTAACCAAAATACTCATCGGGCTAGGCTTGGTGGTAATGGCATACAGTAGATTTATAAGAATGTTGGGATCTGCTTCAGGAATGTATAAATCATGGTTTGTGTTATTTATTAGAGGAAAAGCAGGCAAAGAGCATTTCCTGCCTTTATTTCCTTTCCTCTCCTCTGAATCAGTTACATCTTTATTAGAAAGCATTCAGATCTCCCTGAATATTAAGGAAATCATCTTTCGGGCAATTAATTTAATAAGTCTTTGTTACACCGTCTGCAGTTTATATAGAATAAAGGCCGATATTTCTAAAGGGACTGAGAAGAGTCCTGATTTAGGAGTCAAGCTAAGCAGGAGGAATCTTGAGTGGAATGGCAAATGGGAGAAAATGGGCCAGATTTTAAAAGAATTTTCTGACCCCATAATCTGTGAATTCCCTCCTGAACAGATTCAAGATCCAATTGAGGTTGCAAGATACTTAAAGGGGAAGTGCCAGGATGGTTCCAAAGAGAAAAGCATTATTACAGTGAGCTGGGCCCTGGCACATGCATAACGCACCCTGCTAGGCACTATAGGGCAGAAGACAAAGGAAAGGGAACAGGGAGATAAATTATTTACTATCCCAGTTACTCAGGTTGCTGCCAACCCCCTAAGCCGAAACCCAGCAGCTAAACTGGATAATAAGCCCCAACCAATGGCTGTGGCTACCAGTACAAGAAGTGGGAAATGCACCAAGAAGAACGATCGGCCGGTGGATGATGATGATGATGATGATGCTGGAGAGGGACCTTCAACACCTCCTGATGTAAAATCAGGAGTCAAAACAAATAGTGGGAGAGCAGAGAGCAATAATGAGTCCCTTTCCCTAAAGGATCTTCATGGTTTAAGAAAAGATTACACCCAGCTACCTGATGAATCTATAATCAGATGGCTGGTTCGTCTGTGGGATGTGGCAGGTGAGGCCACAGTTTTGGATGACACGGAAGCGAGACATTTGGGGCCTCTGTCCCACGATCCTGTTATCGACCAAGGCGTGATGAGGGGGGCTAACCCTCAAAGCCTCTGGGCACGGGTCCTGGATAGAGTGGCACAAAGATATCTGTGTGCAGATGACCTATATGTGCAGCAGACCCGATGGAAAACCATAGAGTAGGGGTTCCAACACCTCAGGGAAATGGCAGTAGCAGAAATTATTTTTTCAGATGACATAAAAAATAGAAATCCAGACCTGGTACCATGCACACCGGTGATGTGGAGAAAACTCGTGTGGCTTGGGCCACCTGAATATGCGTCTGCCCTAGTGATAATGAAGAGAGATGAGGTGTATGAGACAGTACTCGATATGGCAGAGAAGCTTTGTGCATCTGCAGATGCAGTACATGGCCCGACTCATGCTAGAATTGCAGCTGTGGAAACATGCTTGCAAGACGTAGAAGATAAAATAGAGGAAAATCATTGGAGACTCTGGGAGGAGATTAAGGAGGACCTTCTCCAAATCTCAGCTGTACAGATTAGAAACCCTGGTACCCAAGGCAGACGTTCCCCCAGTTGGGAGAGGAGGTACACTCCCCGAGCTGAATTGTGGTTTTTCTTGCGGGATTCTGGAGAGAACATGAGGAGATGGGATGGGAATCCCACAGCTAATCTGGCACAACAAGTTTGGGATTTGAAGGAAGGAAAGATTGAAAGAGGAAGTTCCACCAAAAGGAAAGCTGCTCCCGTTTCTCGCAGCCAAAGTGCCGAAAGTGATACTGATAATGACGTCTGACCCTCTTGAGGGAACTTCTAAGAGGTATGTCCCAGAAAAGAAGGAGAAACAGGCTTAGAGGGGCCCTGTCTCTAGCCAGGGTGAGGAGAGGGAGAACCGTGTTTTTTGGACTGTGTGCATTCAATGGCCTGGCACTTCAAAACCATGAAAATATAAAGCTTTAGTGGATACAGGTGCACAGCGTACGATACTTCCATCAAGACACGTGGGAGCAGACTCTGTTTCAATTGGTGGCGTGACAGGTGGATCGCAGAACTTCCCCCTGGTGGAAGCGGAAGTGAGTTTAACTGGAAAGGATTGGAAGAAACATCTTATTGTGACTGGTCCAGAGGCCCCATGTATTTTACGCATAGATTACCTTTGGAGAGAGTATTTTAAGGACCCAAAAGGACTAAAATGGGCATTTGGAATTGCAACTGTGATGGCAGAGCGCATCCGGCAATTGAACACCTTGCCTGGACTATCTGAGAATCCATTTACAGTAGGACTTCTGCAGGGAGAAGAACAACGAGTACCAATTACCACTTCAATAGTGCACCGCCGGCAGTACAGAACAACGCGAGATGCTGTGATTCCTATTCATAAGATCATCCAAGAGCTGGAGAGCCAAGGGGTGGTCAGCAAAACTCACTCACCCTTTAACAGCCCCATTTGGCCTGTGCACAAATCTGATGAAGAATGGAGACTGACTGTGGACTATCGGGCATTGAATGAAGTGACTCCACCGCTGAGCGCTGCTGTGCCGGACACACTGGAACTCCAGTATGAGTTGGAGTCCAAGGCAGCAAGGTGGTATGCCACCACTGACATTGCAAACGCATTCTTCTCTATTCCTTTGGCAGCAGAGTGCAGGCCTCAGTTTGCTTTCACCTGGAGAGGGGTGCAGTACACCTGGAACCGACTGCCCCAGGGGTGGAAACACAGCCCCACGATCTGCCACGGACTGATTCAGGCTGCACTCGAAAAGGGTGAGGCTTCAAAACATCTACAATATGTTGATGATTTCATCGTATGGGGAAACACAGCAGTGGAAGAGATTGAGAAAGGATAGGAAATTATCCAAATTCTTCTGGAAACCCGCTTGGCCGTCAAGAAGAGTAAAGTTAAGGGACCTGCTCAGGACATTCAGTTCCTGGGAGCAAAGTGGCAAGATGGACGGTGTCAGATTCCTACTGATGTCATAAACAAGATTACAGCTATGTCCCCACCTACTAACAAGAAGGAGACACAAGCTTTCCTAGGTGCCATCAGCTTTTGGAGAATGCATATCCCTGAGTACAGCCAGATTGTGAGCCCTCTTTACCTGGTCACTTGCAAGAACGATTTCCACTGGGGTCCTGAACAGCAGCAAGCTTTTGCCCAGATCAAACAGGAGATTGCCCACGCAGTAGCTCTTGGCCTAATCAGGACAGGACCGGAGGTAAAGAATGTGCTCTATTCTGCAGCTGGGAACCATGGTCTGTCTTGGAGCCTGTGGCAGAAGGTGCCTGGTGAGACCTGAGGCCGACCCCAGGGATTCTGGAGCAGAAGTTACAGAGGGTCCGAAGGTAATTACACTCCCACAGAGAAGGAAATCCTGGCTGCCTATGAGGGAGTCCAAGCTGCTTCAGAAGTGATTGGTAGGGAAGCACAGCTTCTCCTGGCACCCCGACTGCCAGTGCTGGGGTGGATGTTCAGCGGAAAGGTTCCCTCCACCCACCATGCCACGAGTGCTACATGGAGCAAGTGGATTGCCCTTATCACTCAGCGCGCCCGGATTGGAAAACAAAATCGCCCTGGGATTTTGGAAATAATTGCAAACTGGCCAGAAGCTGAAGATTTTGGTGTTGCAGATGAGGAACAAGAACCAGTGACACAGGCTGAGGAAGCTCCACCCTACAACCAGCTACCAGCAGAGGAAGCATGCTATGCTTTGTTCATCGACGGTTCCTGTCGCATCGTGGGGATGAATAGGAGGTGGAAAGCAGCTGTATGGAGCCCCACACGACAGGTTGCAGAGGCCACTGAAGGAGAGGGCAGATCAAGTCCGTTTGCTGAACTTAAAGCCATTCAACTGGCCCTAGACATTGCAGAAAGAGAGAAGTGGCCAAAGCTCTATTTGTACACTGATTCCTGGATGGCAGTCAATGCTCTTCGGGAATGGCTGAAGAGATGAAAAGAGGCAAACTGGCAGCACACAGGGAAACCAATTTGGGTTGCTGAGAAATGGAAAGACATTGCCACTCGGGTAGAGAGGCTACTTGTGAAAGTTTGCCATATAGACACACATGTCCTCAAAAGTAGAGCCAATGAAGAGCAGCATGATACTCAGCAGGTAGATCAAGCTGCAAAGATAGGGGTGTCGAAGATACACCTTGATTGGGAGCACAAGGGAGAGTTGTTCGTGCCTCGATGGCCCCAAAATGCCTCAGGTCATCAGGGCAGAGATGCCACCTATAAGAGACTCCCCAGCCCCGCCATTCCCGCCAGGTGAGGCATGAGACCCCCCCAGGACCGCCCAGGGAGGAGGGGGACGGAGACACAACCGGCCCCCTGCGCTCCCCGCCCGCCCGAGAGTCTCCGTCCGCCTCTGCACGGGGCGGGCGGGGGTGCGAGCTTGGTTTGGGTGGTGAGTGACTCGTTGGGAGAGCAAAGATCAGGCACAACACTTGATTGGATTTCTTTTCAACTTTATTTTGTCTTTATATTTAGCAGGCCGGGCCGATGGTCAAACCACTCCGTTGAGGAGATACGGCGCGGCCCCTCACTGCCCCGGTGCTTATCTGTCCTTACCTGTGTTGAACCGGGGTGCTGTCCGACCACCTTCGATTTGGGGGCGCCGGTGTGCTCTCCATTCACCTTACCTTTGGCACACTGTGCTGTCGCCTTCGAAAGGGGGGAAGCGGTGTTGGGGTCCGCTGTCAGTGTCACTGCCCGGGGGAAGGCTCCGGTCGGTGGAAAGGGCAGAGAGGGGGCAGGCTTGTTGTCACAACACAAGAGGAAGCTGTGTCGGTATCCCTTGTACATAGTCCACTCGGAAGATGCTCCACTGGGTGTCCGTCGTCTTCACCCCGGTGTCGGTCATCCTGGCATCAGGGGGATGCTCTGACGGTGTCCACCGTCCTCACCGCGAGGAGACAACCGTGGAGCGGGGTGTCTCCATGGTTATGCTGTGTGGAGATGTGGGGAGGGGTCAGGTCACCAAGGTCTTTCAACACCGTGGAGGGGGGGACAGGTGATCTGTGCTTATCGCGGTGTGCGCTGGGGGAGGGGGGTGGTCTCCATGGAGCAGAGTCACGGGTGGGGTCTCTGCGCCCTTCGTTGCCGAGCAGACGGCGCAGAGCGGATCTGTGCCCGCCCCGTGGGTCTCCTCCCGGCGCTGCTCGGGGCTCCGCCCCCCGGGGTCACGTTCTCCCGCCGCCGCCGCTGCTGCTCCCGACCCGAGCCCCTGGGGGGATGCCCTGTCAAGTCCATCGTCATCCTCTCCCTCGGGGGGATGCTCTGTTGGTCTTCGTCATCGCCCTCGCCCCCGGGGGATGCTCTGTCGGGGTCCATCGTCATCCTCGCCCCTGGGGGGATGCTCTGTCGGGGTCCGTTGCCCTCCTCGCCCCCGGGAGATGCTCTGTCGGGGTCCGTCGTCCTCCTCGCCCCCGGAGGGATGCTCTGTCGGGGTCCGTCGTCCTCCTCTCCCTCAGGGGGATGCTCTGTCGGAGTCTGCCCTCCTCTCCCTCGGGGGGATGCTCTGTCGGGGTCCGTCCTCCTCTCCCTCGAGGGCATGCTCTGTTGGTGTTCGTCCTCCTCGCCCCCGAGGGGATGCTCTGTCGAGTCCATCGTCATCCGCGGCCCAGGGGGGATGCTCTGTCGGTCTCCGTCATCGCCCTCGCCCCGGGGGGATGCTCTGTCGGGGTCTGTCGTCCTCCTCGCCCCCGGGGGGAAGCTTTGTCTGGGTCCACCCTCCTCTCCCCAAGGAGAGAAACGGAAAGCAAGGATTTTCCATGGTTATCCTGTGTGGAGATGTGGGGGGGTCAGACAAGCCCCGGGACAGCGAGGGACCGCGCCGGCCCCCCCATATGGGTGGGTTTTGACCATCGTCCCGGCCGGCTAAAAATAAGGACAAAAAAAAGCTGAAAAAAAAAATCACATCAAGTGTTGTTTCAGATCTTTGCTCTCCCAAGGAGACACTCGCCACTCAAACAAAGCTCGCAGCCCCGCCCGCCCCGTGCAGAGGCGGACGGAGACCCTCGGGCGGGCGGGGAGCGCGGGGGCCTTGTGTCCGTCCCCCGCCTCCCTGGGGGGTCCTGGGGGGGTCTCAGGAATCTCCAGGTGGGAACGGCGGGGCTGGGCGATCTCTGGCCGTGTCACACCGGAGGATGATGGGGCTGGAGGGTCTCTGGCCGTGTGACACCGGAGGATGACGGGGCTGGAGGGTCTCTGGCCGTGTCACACCGGGGGATGCACGGGGCTCGTTTCCGTGTGGTTCTGTGGTGTCAACACTGTCCTGGGTTCCACCAGGCCCTGTTGTGTCACGATGGGGCCTCGTGTTTGTGAGATTCTGTTGGAATTCAAAATGCAAGGAATTCTCACAACATTGGGCCTGTCAATCAAAGTCTAGAAAACAACACAGCATTTGACCTGAGGCCTTGGGAAAATCTTCCAACTTAGGTGCTAGAAGGGAAAATGTAGATTTAATACTCAAAGCAGACATGTATTTAGATGAGAAAAGTTTAGCTCTAGAGTTTAAGATACAGAAAAAGTAGTTGCAGGAGAGGCAAAAAGTCTTAGACTAGGTCTGTGTGCCAGAACTGGATTCGCTAAGAAAGGTCACACTGCAATTAGACTAAATATCTTAGTTTGGAATTAAACATAAATATCTGTGTTGGCAGTGTTTTATTGGTGAATAAATCCTTAAAAGACCTTGTAGGCAGAAGTTTTGCAACTTACGGCTATGCTCTTGACACTTGTAACTAGAACTCACTTTTTTGTAGAAGAAAAATCAACTGCACTTTGAAAAGCAACTGGAAGTCCTGTCCCCTGGCTGGGACCCCCAGAGACCCCTCCCATTGGCTTGGGGCAGTCTAGAAATGGGAGTGGGGCCCCCTGAAACCCCTCCTATTGGCCAGGCCACCCGCAGAGACCCCTTCCTCTGCTTCTTGCAGGGCCTGACGGGGCTCCAGGAGAGCTGCGGAGGCACCGGGAGCGCCCGGAGCTGCTCCCGAAATCCCGGTGTGACCCCGGCCCCTCCCCCACTGCACCCTCACACCTGCCCCCTCCCCTCCGACCCCTGGGCCATAGCCACGCCCCTTTTGGAGTTCTCCTCCTCCCGACCAATCAGATCGCTCGGTCACTCTGTGGCCACGCCTCCTCATTGGTACCTCACAATGCAGGACGTTGGCTGCTCCGCCCCCACGCTTGTTCCTCGACGCCTATTGGCTAAAGCTAAAAGGGGCGGGGCTTGCTCCGGGTATATAAAGAGCCGCGGTGGCTCGGGTCAGGAGCAGCAGCGGCGGCGGCAGGAGGAGGAGACCCCGGGAGAGGAACCCCGAGCAGCGCCGGGAGGAGACCCACGGGGCGGGCACAGATCCGCTCTGCGCCGTCTGCCCGGCAACGAAGGGCGCGGAGACCCCACCCATGACTCCGCTCCACAGAGACCACCCCAGCGCACACCGCGGTAAGCACAGATCACCCGGCCCCCCCCTCCATGGTGGAGAAAGACCGCGGTGACCTGACCCCCCACATCTCCACACAGGATAACCACGGAAAAACCCCGCTCCCCGGTTGTCTCCTTTGGGAGAGGAGGGTGGACCCAGACAGAGCTTCCCCCCGGGGGCGAGGAGGACGATGGACCCCGACAGAGCATCCCCCCGGGGGCTAGGACGACAATGGACCCGACAGAGCATTCCCCCGGGGCGAGGGCGACGACGAGACCGACAGAGCATCCCCCCTGGGCCGAGGATGACGATGGACTGGACAGAGCATCCCACGGGGACGAGGAGGACGGACCCCAACAGAGCATCCCCTCGAGGGAGAGGACGACGGACCCCGACACAGCATCCCCCCGAGTGAGAGGAGGACGACGGACTCTGACAGAGCATCCCCCCAGGGGCGAGGATGACGATGGATCCTGAATGAGCATCCCCCGGGGGCGAGGAGGACGACGGACCCCGACTGAGCATCCCCCCAGGGGCTAGGAGGACGACGGACCCCGACAGAGCATCCCCCCGGAGGCGAGGGTAATGACGGAGACCAACAGAGCATCCCCCCGAGGGAGAGGATGACGATGGACTCGACAGAGCATCCCCCCGGGGGCTCGGGTCGGGAGCAGCAGCGGCGGCGTCAGCGGCGGGAGAAGGGGACCCCGGGAGGGGAGCCCCGAGCAGCGCCGGGAGGAGACCCACGGGGCGGGCACAGATCCGCTCTGCGCCGTCTGCCCGGCAACGAAGGGCGCGGAGACCCCACTCGTGACTCCACTCCACGGAGACCACCCCCCTCCCCCAGCGCACACCGCGATAAGCACAGATCACCCGGCTCCCCCTCCATGGTAGAGAAAGACCGCAGTGACCTGACCCCTCCCCACATCTCCACACAGGACAAGCACGGAGGCACCCCACTCCCCGGTTGTCCCCTTGGGGTGAGGAGGGTGAACTCCGACAGAGTTTCCCCCGGGGGCGAGGAGGACGGACCCCGACAGAGCATCCCCCTTCTCGAAGGCGACCAAGACAGCACAGCGTGCCAACGGTAACGTGGATGGACAGCACTCCAGCTCCCCCAAACCGCAGGGGGTCGGACACCACCCCGGATCAACACAGGTAAGGACAGACAAGCCCCGGGACAGCGAGGGATCGCGCCGGCCCCCCCATATGGGTGGGTTTTGACCATCGTCCCGGCCGGCTAAAAATAAGCACAAAATAAAGCTGAAAACAAAAATCACATCAAGTGTTGTTCCTGATCTTTGCTCTCCCAAGGAGACACTCGCCACTCAAAGCAAGCTCGCAGCCCCGCCCGCCCCGTGCAGAGGCGGACGGAGACCCTCGGGTGGGCGGGGAGCGCGGGGGGCTTGTGGTGTCTCCGTCCCCCTCCTCCCTGGGCGGTCCTGGGGGGGTCTCAGAAATCTCCGGGTGGGAATGGCGGGGCTGGGCGATCTCTGGCCGTGTCACACTGGAGGATGATGGGGCTGGAGGGTCTCTGGCCGTGTCACACCGGGGGATGCACGGGGCTCGTTTCCGTGTGGTTCTGTGGTGTCAACACTGTCCTGGGTTCCACCAGGCCCTGTTGTGTCACGATGGGGCCTCGTGTTTGTGAGATTCTGTTGGAATTCAAAATGCAAGGAATTCTCACAACATTGGGCCTGTCAATCAAAGTCTAGAAAACAACACAGCATTTGACCTGAGGCCTTGGGAAAATCTTCCAACTTAGGTGCTAGAAGCGAAAATGTAGATTTAATACTCAAAGCAGACATGTATTTAGATGAGAAAAGTTTAGCTATAGAGTTTAAGATACAGAAAAAGTAGTTGCAGGAGAGGCAAAAAGTCTTAGACTAGGTCTGTGTGCCAGAACTGGATTCGCTAAGAAAGGTCACACTGCAATTAGACTAAATATCTTAGTTTGGAATTAAACATAAATATCTGTGTTGGCAGTATTTTATTGGTGAATAAATCCTTAAAAGACCTTGTAGGCAGAAGTTTTGCAACTTACGGCTATGCTCTTGACACTTGTAACTAGAACTCACTTTTTTGTAGAAGAAAAATCAACTGCACTTTGAAAAGCAACTGGAAGTCCTGTCCCCTGGCTGGGACCCCCAGAGACCCCTCCCATTGGCTTGGGGCAGTCTAGAAATGGGAGTGGGGCCCCCCTGAAACCCCTCCTATTGGCCAGGCCACCCACAGAGACCCCTTCCTCTGCTTCTTGCAGGGCCTGACGGGGCTCCAGGAGAGCTGCGGAGGCACCGGGAGCGCCCGGAGCTGCTCCCGAAATCCCGGTGTGACCCCGGCCCCTCCCCCACTCCACCCTCACACCTGCCCCCTCCCCTCCGACCCCTGGGCCATAGCCACGCCCCTTTTGGAGTTCTCCTCCTCCCGACCAATCAGATCGCTCGGTCACTCTGTGGCCACGCCTCCTCATTGGTACCTCACAATGCAGGACGTTGGCTGCTCCGCCCCCACGCTTGTTCCTCGACGCCTATTGGCTAAAGCTAAAAGGGGCGGGGCTTGCTCCGGGTATATAAAGAGCCGCGGTGGCTCGGGTCGGGAGCAGCGGCGGCGGCGGCAGGAGGAGGAGACCCCGGGAGAAGAACCCCGAGCAGCGCCGGGAGGAGACCCACGGGGCGGGCACAGATCCGCTCTGCGCCGTCTGCCCGGCAACGAAGGGCGCGGAGACCCCACCCATGACTCCGCTCCACAGAGACCAATCCAGCGCACACCGCGGTAAGCACAGATCAGCCGGCCCCCCCCTCCATGGTGGAGAAAGACCGCGGTGACCTGACCCCCCCACATCTCCACACAGGATAACCACGGAAAAACCCCGCTCCCCGGTTGTCTCCTTGGGGAGAGGAGGGTGGACCCAGACAGAGCTTCCCCCCGGGGGCGAGGAGGACGATGGACCCCGACAGAGCATCCCCCCGAGGGAGAGGAGGACGACGGACACTGACAGAGCATCCCCCCAGGGGCGACGATGACGATGGACCCCGACAGAGCATCCCCCCGGAGGCGAGGAGGACGACAGACCCCGACAGAGCATCCCCCCGGAGGCGAGGAGGACGACAGACCCCGACAGAGCATCCCCCCGGGGGCTCGGGTCGGGAGCAACAGCGGCGGCGTCAGCGGCGGGAGAAGGTGACCCCGGGAGAGGAGCCCCGAGCAGCGCCGGGAGGAGACCCACGGGGCGGGCACAGATCCGCTCTGCGCCGTCTGCCCGGCAACGAAGGGCGCGGAGACCCCACCCGTGACTCCACTCCACGGAGACCACCCCCCTCCCCCAGCGCACACCGTGATAAGCACAGATCACCCGGCTCCCCCTCCATGGTAGAGAAAGACCGCAGTGACCTGACCTCTCCCCACATCTCCACACAGGACAAGCACGGAGGCACCCCACTCCCCGGTTGTCCCCTTGGGGTGAGGAGGGTGGACTCCGACAGAGTTTCCCCCCGGGGGCGAGGAGGACGGACCCCGACAGAGCATCCCCCTTCTCGAAGGCGACCAAGACAGCACAGCGTGCCAACGGTAACGTGGATGGACAGCACTCCAGCTCCCCCAAATCGCAGGGGGTCGGACACCACCCCGGATCAACACAGGTAAGGACAGACAAGCCCCGGGACAGCGAGGGACCGCGCCGGCCCCCCCATATGGGTGGGTTTTGACCATCGTCCCGGCCGGCTAAAAATAAGCACAAAATAAAGCTGAAAACAAAAATCACATCAAGTGTTGTTCCTGATCTTTGCTCTCCCAAGGAGACACTCGCCACTCAAAGCAAGCTCGCAGCCCCGCCCGCCCCGTGCAGAGGCGGACTGAGACCCTCGGGTGGGCGGGGAGCACGGGGGGCTTGTGGTGTCTCCGTCCCCCTCCTCCCTGGGCGGTCCTGGGGGGGTCTCAGAAATCTCCGGGTGGGAATGGCGGGGCTGGGCGATCTCTGGCCGTGTCACACCGGGGGATGATGGGGCTGGGGGGTCTCTGGCCGGGTCACACCGGAGGATGACGGGGCTGGAGGGTCTCTGGCCGTGTCACACCGGGGGATGCACGGGGCTCGTTTCCGTGTGGTTCTGTGGTGTCAACACTGTCCTGGGTTCCACCAGGCCCTGTTGTGTCACGATGGGTCCTCGTGTTTGTGAGATTCTGTTGGAATTCAAAATGCAAGGAATTCTCACAACATTGGGCCTGTCAATCAAAGTCTAGAAAACAACCCAGCATTTGACCTGAGGCCTTGGGAAAATCTTCCAACTTAGGTGCTAGAAGCGAAAATGTAGATTTAATACTCAAAGCAGACATGTATTTAGATGAGAAAAGTTTAGCTATAGAGTTTAAGATACGGAAAAAATAGTTGCAGGAGAGGCAAAAAGTCTTAGACTAGGTCTGTGTGCCAGAACTGGATTTGCTAAGAAAGGTCACACTGCAATTAGACTAAATATCTTAGTTTGGAATTAAACATAAATATCTGTGTTGGCAGTATTTTATTGGTGAATAAATCCTTAAAAGACCTTGTAGGCAGAAGTTTTGCAACTTACGGCTATGCTCTTGATACTTGTAACTAGAACTCACTTTTTTGTAGCAGAAAAATCAACTGCACTTTGAAAAGCAACTGGAAGTCCTGTCCCCTGGCTGGGACCCCCAGAGACCCCTCCCATTGGCTTGGGGCAGTCTAGAAATGGGAGTGGGGCCCCCTGAAACCCCTCCTATTGGCCAGGCCACCCGCAGAGACCCCTTCCTCTGCTTCTTGCAGGGCCTGACGGGGCTCCAGGAGAGCTGCGGAGGCACCGGGAGCGCCCGGAGCTGCTCCCGAAATCCCGGTGTGACCCCGGCCCCTCCCCCACTCCACCCTCACACCTGCCCCCTCCCCTCCGACCCCTGGGCCATAGCCACGCCCCTTTTGGAGTTCTCCTCCTCCCGACCAATCAGATCGCTCGGTCACTCTGTGGCCACGCCTCCTCATTGGTACCTCACAATGCAGGACGTTCCGCCCCCACGCTTGTTCCTCGACGCCTATTGGCTAAAGCTAAAAGGGGCGGGGCTTGCTCGGGGTATATAAAGAGCCGCGGTGGCTCGGGTCAGGAGCAGCAGCGGCGGCGGCAGGAGGAGGAGACCCCGGGAGAGGAACCCCGAGCAGCGCCGGGAGGAGACCCACGGGGCGGGCACAGATCCGCTCTGCGCCGTCTGCCCGGCAACGAAGGGCGCGGAGACCCCAGCCATGACTCCGCTCCACAGAGACCACCCCAGCGCACACCGCGGTAAGCACAGATCACCCGGCCCCCCCCTCCTTGGTGGAGAAAGACCGCGGTGACCTGACCCCCCCACATCTCCACACAGGATAACCACGGAAAAACCCCGCTCCCCGGTTGTCTCCTTGGGGAGAGGAGGGTGGACCCAGACAGAGCTTCCCCCCGGGGGCGAGGGCGATGACGGACCCCAATAGAGCATCCCTTCGAGGGAGAGGAGGACGGACCCCGACAGAGCATCCTCCGAGGGGCTCGGGTCGGGAGCAGCAGCGGCGGCGGCGGCGGCGGGAGAAGGGGACCCCGGGGGCGGAGCCCCGAGCAGCGCCGGGAGGAGACCCACGGGGCGGGCACAGATCCGCTCTGCGCCGTCTGCCCGGCAACGAAGGGTGCGGAGACCCCAGCCGTGACTCCACTCCACGGAGACCACCCCCTCCCCCAGCGCACACCGCGATAAGCACAGATCACCCGGCTCCCCCTCCATGGTAGAGAAAGACCGCAGTGACCTGACCCCTCCCCACATCTCCACACAGGATAAGCACGGAGGCACCCCACTCCCCGGTTGTCTCCTTGGGGTGAGGAGGGTGGACCCCGACAGAGTTTCCTCCCGGGGGCGAGGAGGACGGACCCCGACAGAGCATCCCCCTTCTCCAAGGCGACCAAGACAGCACAGCGTGCCAACGGTAACGTGGATGGACAGCACTCCAGCTCCCCCCAAATCGCAGGGGGTCGGACACCACCCCGGATCAACACAGGTAAGGACAGACAAGCCCCGGTCAGCGAGGGACCGCGCCGGCCCCCCCATATGGGTGGGTTTTGACCATCGTCCCGGCCGGCTAAAAATAAGCACAAAATAAAGCTGAAAAAAAAAATCACATCAAGTGTTGTTCCTGATCTTTGCTCTCCCAAGGAGACACTCGCCACTCAAAGCAAGCTCGCAGCCCCGCCCGCCCCGTGCAGAGGCGGACTGAGACCCTCGGGTGGGCGGGGAGCGCGGTGGGCACGGGCGGGGGTGTCTCCATCCCCCTCCTCCCTGGGCGGTCCTGGGGGGGTCTCAGGAATCTCCGGGTGGGAATGGCAGGGCTGGGCGATACCTGGCCGTGTCACACCGGAGGATGATGGGGCTGGAGGGTCTCTGGCCGTGTCACACCGGGGGATGCACGGGGCTCGTTTCCGTGTGGTTCTGTGGTGTCAACACTGTCCTGGGTTCCACCAGGCCCTGTTGTGTCACGATGGGGCCTCGTGTTTGTGAGATTCTGTTGGAATTCAAAATGCAAGGAATTCTCACAACATTGGGCCTGTCAATCAAAGTCTAGAAAACAACACAGCATTTGACCTGAGGCCTTGGGAAAATCTTCCAACTTAGGTGCTAGAAGCGAAAATGTAGATTTAATACTCAAAGCAGACATGTATTTAGATGAGAAAAGTTTAGCTATAGAGTTTAAGATACAGAAAAAGTAGTTGCAGGAGAGGCAAAAAGTCTTAGACTAGGTCTGTGTGCCAGAACTGGATTCGCTAAGAAAGGTCACACTGCAATTAGACTAAATATCTTAGTTTGGAATTAAACATAAATATCTGTGTTGGCAGTGTTTTATTGGTGAATAAATCCTTAAAAGACCTTGTAGGCAGAAGTTTTGCAACTTACGGCTATGCTCTTGACACTTGTAACTAGAACTCACTTTTTTGTAGAAGAAAAATCAACTGCACTTTGAAAAGCAACTGGAAGTCCTGTCCCCTGGCTGGGACCCCCAGAGACCCCTCCCATTGGCTTGGGGCAGTCTAGAAATGGGAGTGGGGCCCCCAGAAACCCCTCCTATTGGCCAGGCCACCCACAGAGACCCCTTCCTCTGCTTCTTGCAGGGCCTGACGGGGCTCCAGGAGAGCTGCGGAGGCACCGGGAGCGCCCGGAGCTGCTCCCGAAATCCCGGTGTGACCCCGGCCCCTCCCCCACTGCACCCTCACACCTGCCCCCTCCCCTCCGACCCCTGGGCCATAGCCACGCCCCTTTTGGAGTTCTCCTCCTCCCGACCAATCAGATCGCTCGGTCACTCTGTGGCCACGCCTCCTCATTGGTACCTCACAATGCAGGACGTTGGCTGCTCCGCCCCCACGCTTGTTCCTCGACGCCTATTGGCTAAAGCTAAAAGGGGCGGGGCTTGCTCCGGGTATATAAAGAGCCGCGGTGGCTCGGGTCGGGAGCAGCAGCGGTGGCGGCAGGAGGAGGAGATCCCGGGAGAGGAACCCCGAGCAGCCCCATCATCCCCCGGTGTGACTCAGCCAGAGACCCTACAGCCCCATCATCCTTTAACATTTGGCCTGTGCACAAATCTGATGGGGAATGGAGACTGACTGTGGATTATCAGGCATTGAATGAAGTGACTCCACCGCTGAGCGCTGCTGTGCCAGACATGGTGGAACTCCAATATCAGTTGGAGTCCAAGGCAGCAAGGTGGTATGCCACCATTGACATTGCAAATGCATTTTTCTCCATTCCTTTGGCAGCAGAGTGCAGGCCTCAGTTAGCTTTCACCTGGAGGGGCGTGCAGTACACCTGGAACTGACTAAACCGACTACCCCAGGGGTGGAAGCACAGTCCTACCATCTCTCATGGACTGATCCAGGCTGCACTGGAAAAGGGTGAAGCTCTGGAACATCTACAATATATTGATGATATCATCGTATGGGGAAACAAAGCAGCAGAAGTGTTTGAGAAAGGAGAAAAAAATATCCAAATTCTCCTGGAAGCCGGCTTCACCGTCAAGAAGAGTAATATTTAAGGAATCTGCTGGGAGATTCAGTTCCTGGGAGTAAAGTGGCAAGATGGACGGTGTCAGATTCCTACTGATGTTATTAACAAGATTACAACTATGTCCCCACCTACTAACAAGAAGGAGACACAAGCTTTCCTAGGTGCCATAGCCTTTTGGAGAATGCATATCCCTAAGTACTCTCTACCAGGTCACTAGCAAGAAGAGCGATTTCCACTGGGGCCCTGAATAGCAGCAAGCCTTCTCCCAGATCAAACAGGAGATTGCCCATGCAGTAGCCCTTGGCTCAGTCAGGACAGGACGAGATGTGAATAATGTACTTTACTTGGCAGCCGGGAGCCATGGTTTGTCTTGGAGCCTGTGGCAGAAGGTGCCTGGCGAGACCTGAGGCCGACCCCTGGGATTTTGGAGCAGAAGTTACAGAGGGTCCGAAAGTAATTACATGCCCACAGAGAAGGAAATCTTAGCTGCCTATGAGGGAATCCAAGCTGCGTCAGAAGTGATTGGTACGGAAGCACAGCTTCTCCTGGCACCCCGACTGCCAGTGCTGGGGTGGATGTTCAGCGGAAAGGTTCCCTCCACCCACCATGCCACCTGTGCCACGTGGAGCAAGTGGATTGCCCTTATCACTCAACGCGCCCAGATTGGAAAACTAAATCGCCCTGGGATTTTGGAGATAATTACAAACTGGCCAGAAGGTGAAAGTTTTGGTGTCACAGATGAGGAACAAGAACCAGTGACACGGGCTGAAGAAGCTCCACCCTACAACCAGTTAACAGCAGAGGAAGCACGCTATGCTTTATTCACTCATGGCTCCTGTCGCGTCATAGGGACGAATCGGAGATGGAAAGCAGCCGTATGGAGCCCTACACGACAGGTTGCAGAGGCTACTGAAGGAGAAGAAGGATCTAGTCAATTCGCTGAACTCAAAGCCATCCAACTGGCCTTAAATATCGCCGAAAGAGAAAGGTGGACAAAGCTCTATTTGTATACTGATTCCTGGATGGTAGCCAATGCTCTGTGGGGGTGGCTGAAGAGATGGAAAGAGGCAAACTGGCAGCATAGAGGAAGACCAGTCTGGGGTACTGAAGAGTGGAAAGACATTGATACTCGGTTAGAAAAACTACTTGTCAAGGTTCGCCATGTAGATGCCTATGTGCCCAGAAACAGAGCTAATGAAGAACAGCGAAACAACCAGCAAGTAGATCAGGCTGCAAAGATAGGGGGGTTGGAAATAGATTTGGATTGGAAATAAAAGGGAGAGTTGTTCCTGGCTCGATGGGCCCACGATGCCTCAGGCCATCAGGGTAGGGATGCCACCTATAAGTGGGGACGAGACCGAGGGGTGGATCTTACCATGGACAGCATTACCCAAGTTATTCATGACTGTCACACTTGTGCTGCCATCAAGCAGGCCAAGCAGGTAAAACCCCTCTGGTATGGTGGACGGTGGTCCAAATACAAGTATGGGGAGGCCTGGCAGATTGAGTACATCCCACTGCCTCAGACCCGCCAGGGCAAACATTATGTGCTGACCATGGTGGAAGCCACCACTGGATGGTTGGAGACCTACCCTGTGTCCCATGCTACTGCCTGCAACACCATCCTGGGCCTGGAAAAGGAGGTCCTTTGGAGGCATGGTATCCCTGAGAGGATCGAGTCAGACAATGGGACTCATTTGAAGAATAACCTCATCAACACCTGGGCTAGGGAACATGGTATTGAGTGGGTGTACCATATCCCTTACCATGCACCAGCTGCAGGTAAAGTGGAGAGGTACAATGGATTGTTGCAGACCACCTTGAAGGCATTGGGTGGGGGATCTCTCAAGAACTGGGAGCAGCACCTGGCAAAAGCCACTTGGTTAGTCAACACTCAAGGTTCCACCAACCGAGCAGGTCCCGCCCAGTCTGAAGGCCTTAATGTAACAGATGGAGACAAAGTCCCAGTGGCCCATGTCAGAGGGTTGCTAGGGAAGACAGTATGGATTCATCCTGCCTCGAGTACAGGCAAACCCATTCGTGGGATTGCCTTTGCTCAAGGACCAGGATGTACTTGGTGGATAATGCAGAAGGATGGAACAACCTGCTGTGTACCTCACGGAGATCTGATTATAGGGTGAATTATACACAAATATCATTGTAGTGTGTTACCACCATTGTTTGTATGCTAGATCTTATGAATATGAGATAGAAGGAAATGTGTAAGTGACAAAGGCCTGAGCAAGTGAGAAGGAGGAAATGTGTAAGTGCTGAAGGTCTGAGCAAGTCAGAGGAAGTTTTCATATTGTGTTACTAAATAAGTGTGTATCCCAATCGTGTGTCAATGATCACAATATGGGATAAGGGGTGGAATGTTCTGGGTTGATGTTATGACTAGCTTCTCTTCCTGCCCCCACCATGGAGCTGCCAGCCGCCTCCCCCGGGCTGCTTTAGCTAGGCTGCTGCTTCTTGCTGCCCCCGGCTGCTTTTGCTTGACCCTGGCTGCCCCTCTCCTTCTCTCCCTTCTCCTCATCCCCAAGATTTGCACCAGCTCCAGAGGAGATGGATCTGAAACTCAGAGACTGCCTCTGGAAGTCTGCCAAAGAAGCTCTGCTGCCCTTCCCAGCGAAGATCAACCAAGCTCATCCCTCTCCCTCTTGGTGAAATTTTTTGGTCATCTGGGTCTGTGCTGGGAAGTGTTTCTCTTGTGTTTTTGTTAATAAATAAGTTTTTTTCACTTTCCCCTGAAGAAAATTCTTTCTGAGTCCGATGAATGAAGGAATTGGGGGGGGGGGGGGGGGCTCCTTTGGTAGTCTTTCCCCAAATTTGTCCTAAACTTGGACAGTGAGCAACACCTAAGAAAGGCCAGCTGGTTATTTAACACCAGAGGTTCCACCAACCAAGCAGGCCCAGCCCAGTCTGAATCCTTACATACAGCCGATGGAGACAAAGTCCCAGTGGTGCATGCCAGAGGTTTGTTAAGGAAGACAGTTTGGATCAATTCTGCCTCAAGTACAGACAAACTCCCTGGTGCGGTTGTCTTTGCTCAGGGACCAGACTGCACATGGCGGATAATGCAGAAAGATGGAACACCATGGTTTGTACCTCAGGGAGATTGGATTGTTGGGTGAGAACAATATGCAAATATCACTGTTTGCTAAATGTTACTGCTATTGTCTGTACATTGCTGTACACTATGCATATATATATATGCATAATGCATATGTGTGCAGATCTAGAATATATATGAGTTTTGGTAGTGAGATGACAATATGGGGATAAGGCGTGAAATATATGGGGTGACTTTGTGATGTAGAATTGTATCCCCATTCATCTGTTTAGCCCAGAAATAAGTTTTGTACCTTTAAGGCTGGATCTGAGAGTAAAGAGTGGGAAGGAAAAGAGGTGGAATGTCTGAGGCAGTTGTTTTCAAAACATACAGATAAGAGTTTCATCACTTCACCTCCTGGACTGTGCTGCCGTGGTGGACAGAGGGAGAGAGCACCCCTTTGCTTTTAGTTTTTGACTAACGGAAGCAGAGAAGTTCCCCAGATGGCTTTTTCTTTTTTCCTGGAATTATTTGAGCCTGCCCTGGACTGGGGACTGGGGGAGCACCAGGAGCTTGCACCTGTTGCAGTGTGCCTCTTGTAAATGGTATGCTCTGTTATTGCCCAAGTTCATGGTTAAATCCAGAATTATGACATCCCACCCACTTTGTCAATCTATCCTGAATTACCTGTCAATCCTGCTTTGTGCCAGCCCCCTGCTTGAATTCCCCTTTGGAAATCCCTTAAAACTCATTATTCCATGTGACCCAGTTTTCCCCACAACCTCTCTCATTGGACAATGCCATTGTTAACCCTGCCCTATAACCCTCTTCAGAATTTCTCCAATTTCCTAATAAATTGTATCTTCCCCTTGAACCTCCCCCATATTTAAGTCGTTGCACCTACACCATTTTTGTCTTGTGCCCTCCGGATTCCCCAAACTAATACATCCTTTTTATCCTATGCAAAAGACCTCCCCCTCCTCCTCGCCTCCTTCAAATGCAATCTGGCAATCTTTGGTCATAGCCAAAAGGCCATGGAGCCATAGCTTGAGCCACATCCAAGACTCCTGTTCCTGCTGTGTGACCCACTCTAGGCACAGGACCGCAGTGACAAAGTGAGTGCAGTTCTGGCCATTGTGTCCTGCACCTGTGGCCCACCAGCACCTGGCCTGGGCAGTGGCATTTTCCAGTACTGGAGGGACTGAGAAAAGACTCAGCTGAGCTACCACCCACAGGAGAGAGACTTTCTGAATTTGTCACCTCTTCAGAGCAGACAGAGGTTTTGTTGTTTAATATAGTTAATTTTTTTTTCTGCTGGGCAGTGCTTTTCCTGTTGAATAAAATAAAGTTTTTTCCACTTCTCTCCGAGGAAATTTCTTCCTGAACTGGTTGGGGAAGGAGTCGCTTGGATTTGCTTCCAGGGTGGGGAATGGGACCCTTTGAATTTTTTTTTCCCAAATTTGCCCTAAACCAAGACAGCTAAATTGCCAAATACCTCATCATTAGTAATGTGCATGAATGGATGAACGAGATTCCCACAGTCTCTACCTCCTATCCAGTGAAACCAAAGCCAAGGTAAGAGGCTTGGCAGAATCAGGGGGGAAAGAAGACCCTGCTGAGCCTGGTGCACACTCAGCAGTGAGCTGATCTCCTGCTGGCATTCTGGCCATTCATACCACTACTCTGATCATTTTGGTGAGCACACCTGGCCTCCTGAGGTGAGGAGGGAAGGCCTCCCATGCTGGCAACAGGCAGACCATGTGTGAGAGCCCAGTGGGTAGAGCTGGCCTTCCATGACCATACCTGGCATGCTGTGGACACAGGGTACACCTGGTCCCCTGTTCCAGTGGGACAACAGGGCCTCCCATCCCAGCAGAGGGCACACCTGCTTCCTGTGATCAGACTTGGCCTGTGGGGGACACAAGAGTTTCCCAGGCCTGGGCTCTGGTACTGTCCCTGCTGACTGAGTGCCAGAGCGGCTCCCAGCGACACCTGCCACATGTTCCTTCCCCTGCCCTCACCTCCCTGAACCACCAGCACCCACTGCAGTCCATGGTGGCATCAGAGCTGTCTCCAGCCTGTTCAAAAGGAGACAGATCACAAACAGGCACAGGGTGCCCATGGTGACATCTCAAGTCTCTCTGGGCTGCTAAAGAGCACTGAGGTCACATGAGGCCAGTGACTCCATGGTGACATGCCAGACCTCTTTCAGCTTCCAAAGACTTGTGAGCTCTCAAGCACTCACCAGAGGACAACAGATGTGTCTCTACATGCCAAGGAGACCATTTGGCACAGGCACTCACCGAGGTTCCGTGGTTACATCCCAGTGGTCTCTGTGATCCCAAAGAACACTGAGGTCATGTGCAATCCCAAGGGCTCCATGGTGACATTGCAGCAGTCTCTCATTTGCCAAACCACACTGACCTCACAGGCTCTCACAGGGTCTCAATGGCAACATCACAAGTGTCTCCAGGATGCTAAGCAGCTGTGATGTCACAGGCACTCACAGGGACTCTAGGGTGACATTCCAGGGGTGTCAAAGGCTGCAAAAGAACCATGAGGTCACACACTGTTACAGGAATTCCACAGGGACATCCCAGGGGGCTCCAGGCTGCTAAAGAAGTGCTTTGCCACAGGCACTCAGAGGGGTTCCATTGTGACATGCCAGTGGTCGCCACGCTCCTAAGGAACACGGAGGTCACAAGCAGTGACAGCAGCTCTGTGCTGACATCCCTCGTGTCTCCACCCTGCCAAAGAACTCTGATGTCACTGGCACTGACAAGGGCTCCATGGTGACATCCCAGGTTTCTATGAACTACTAAAGAGCACTCAGGTCAAAAGCCCTCCCAAAGCCTCCATCCTCACATCCCAGAGAGAGACAGGTTTTTAAAGAGCCCTGAGCTCACCTGCACTCACAGGCTTCCACGGTGGCATCACAGGGCTCTCTGAGGCTTCTAAGGAGTCAGGAGGTCCCTGGCAGTGACAGACACTCCGTGGTCACATCCTAGAAGACTCTGGGCTGCCAAAGAGAGGTCAGGAGCAGTCACAGGTACTCCATGGTGTGAAAAGTAAGATTCACTTCCCTGGTAAATTTCAAAACGTTTAATAAAAGACAGTAAGAGGCAACCAATAAATCAAAAGGTTATAAAGGTCAGGTGCTTGACATTCAGCCAAGAGCATACACTAACTCAGAAAATATTTTTTAAATGCATCAACATGTTGCATATTCATAGACTTTCATGTATTATTCAACCTATAAATCAAGTTTTAAAAACTTTTAATTTTTTTTTTTTTTTTTTTTTTTTTTTTTTTTTTTGTGGCTCATGCTCTTTCTAGTCAGCGCATTCCCAGATAGCGGAGATCAATAAATTTCTTCCCTGGAGTTCTGGTGTTCATCAGCCCTGTGTTCATCCAGACAGGATAATCTAAGAATGTGAAGAATTTCCTGAATATCTTCTTTTTTTACCATTCTCTGAGTTAGTTATGTGAGCAAAAGCTTTTTACATCACCATGCTATAGTCCAAGAAATATAGATATTTATCACATTACTATTTCAAAGTTTTGATAATAGCAGAACTAAAAGAAACTATATTCATACAGCAAAGTTTTCCAACATTATACACATAGCATTAATTTTAATACTTGCAAAAAGCCAATAATATAATATGTACTTATAAAAATGGCGACATCACAAGGGCCTTTAATCTTCCTCCCCTCTCAGTCACCCTCAGCACGCCCCACTGCTCCTGGCAAGGGAAGGATGGAGTCTTTAGGAGCCGCCGGAGCTCCTGCCCCGTCCCTGCACGGGCAGCAGCGTGAGACCCTAAACCCGGTGTGCGGGACTCTGAACCCGCCGTGCCCCTGCCCCGCCTGCCGCCTCCATTTCTGCATCGCTCCCTCGCCCCGCTGCGCTCCCGCTCGCCCGGGCTGAAGAAGCAGCGGGGGAGGCGTGGGAAAAGCGACATCAAACAAAACTCCAAGCGACCCGCACAGAAATCTCCTTGGCAGAGAGACACCGGGCAGGGCCCCGCCATCGCCCACAGCCCGAGCCCGGCCGCACCGTGCCCGGCCCCGCTGCTCGCCCAGCGCAGCCTCCTCCTCTCCCGCCATCGCCCGCAGCCCGTGCCCGGCCGCACCGTGCCCGGCCCCGCTGCTCGCCCAGCGCAGCCTCCTCCTCTCCCGCCATCGCCCGCAGCCCGTGCCCGGCCGCACCGTGCCCGGCCCCGCTGCTCGCCCAGCGCAGCCTCCTCCTCTCCCGCCGCCGCCCGGGGCCCTCACGCTCGGCTGCCGCCGGTGGGAAAAGCCCTTCCCGTGCTGCCCCGCGCCACCGCCGAGCCTGAGGGAGTCTGAGGGGCTGCGCGGGCAGCGAGGGGAAAACAGAAGGAAAAACAGAAATCAGAAACAAAAAGCGGCTTGGCGGTGGCGGAAAAGGGAGACTAACAACTACCACACTCTCACCTAAGACTCCTGCCCATAGCCGCAGCTCCGCCTGCCGCGCCGAAAAATAAAACGCCCCGCAGCAGAAACACAAAATTCCCTCCCCTCAGAGCGCAGAGCCAAAGGCGAAAGCCGCCAAGGGCGCCCGGCCCTGCGCTGCCGCGGCGGGCGGGGGAACTCGGGCCGGGCCGGTCGCTTCGGGCCGGGCTCTGGGGGCAGCGGGGCCGGGGCGGCGCAGTATTTCTCTGAATATTCAGGAGAAGCCAATCCCACAACATGTATTTGTAGCAGCGGCAGAGCCGCAGCGCCCAGCGCTCCCCACTCCCACCCCACCTGCGCCACCCCCTCGCATCCAGCGACCCCCGGGAGCGGAACTGGGGCTCGGGGGGAGGGGGACGGCACGGACGGATCTGCACTGGGGGCCCCGAGCCCCCTGCCCAGCCCTGTGAAGCGCGGAAAAACTCTCTATACCGCACAAAATAAGGTATAAGAGTAGGTATGTATTTATTCAGCGCTCAAGGGGATAACTCCTCCAAAACCACGCACACCTTTGGCGACCTGCACCTCTCTTTTTATTCTCTACAAACTACAATTGCACAATACACCTAATACATATTCATTGCCTGCTCTGCTTCATACTACAATTAGCTACACGCCTCTTCCTGCTCCACACGGCTCCTTGGGAAAAAGGAAACAGTGTTCCTCTCAGTTGAACATTTCATCTTGTCTCCTTGCACATATTCTTTTTACTCCTTTGCTCATCTTCTAGACTTTGATACCAGTTTTCCTGGGTTCAGGGATCTGGAGAATCCCCCTTATCCTGTGGTGCCTTTGTCCTTGCATCCTGTTCGCCCACCCCAGCTCTTTATCTTATCCTGCAGCCTTGCTCTCCCCTGTTCTTGTAAGCACCGTAAATTCCAGCAAACATAGGGTTTTGCCAGCCCCCTTCTAGTCCAAGCATTTCTCGATGCTCGATTCCTAACTCTCAGTTGCTCTGTCTGCCCTGCAGGCTCAGGGGGTGCTGCCCCCTCCCCAACAGCCGCTGCTGCGGCGGCCGCGGGGCACAGGGGGTGGCAAAGGGGGGTCCGGGATGCGAGCAGGGCAGCAGCGGGAGGAAGAGGAGGAGAGGGGAAGGGGAGGAGAGAGGAAGGGGAGGAGCAGGAGCAGGAGGAGCCGGGAGAGGAGCAGCGGGCGCCGGCGAAGAATCGCAATGCTGCAGGGCGAGCCCGCTGAGCCCGCAGCTCCGCTGGCCCCGGCAGCATGGCATTCCTGCATCCCGCGGGTGAGCGCGGAGGGGAAGCTCGGCCCGGGGCTATCGCGGCAGCTCCGGCACGGCTGGTTGGGTTTTGGATTCTTGGGGGATGAGGGTTGGTGTTTGTGCCTCGCAGATTCGGGAATCGAGTCCCAAATGTATTTGGGTGTCCGTGGGAGAGGTATTGTTTTATTGATGTGCGGAGGGGATGTTTCTGGCTCTTGCAGGAATCCAAAGCTGAGCAGTAAATGCTCCTTGGGGGCATTTGGAGGGGCCCAGGTGGCGATGGCCCGGTCCCGGCGGGGCGGGACATCGGTTTTGGGGATCCCCGGGAGAGGCGGGGGATGAAAGGCGGGAGCCCCGGCGTGGGGAGAGGGGCGACAGCAGAGCTGGGGGACCCCCGGCAGCCTGGAGGGGAGGTGGAGCCGGGAGATGAGTGGGGTGCGGGCCCCCCGAGCCTGGAAGGGCTGGCAGGGAACGGGGGAAGCCCTGAGTGCCTGCAGTGGGGGGATGCTGGAGAGGGGGACCCTGGGACCTGAGTCAGGATCAGGGCAGGATGAGCCCTGGGACACACAAAACTCCCTCAGCGTGCCTGAGCAGGAGCCAGGAGAGGGGGAATCCCCAGGAGCCACGGGTCTCCATCAGCTCTGAGAACAGAATCCCCATAACCACAAAGTGAAGACAGTGCGAACAGGGATCTCCTGGGAAAGTGTTTCTGGGCTCCTTCGTGAGTTTTGGTGGTTTTTATGGACACCAAACAGCCCAGGCATTTCTAGAGATGCACTCAGACAGCAGGACCTTCAAAGCCATATCAAGCACTTTGTTTTTCCCCCAAACCAAGATTTTCCATTCCCAAGTCTTATCCAGATGGACGAAAAGGCTGTGAGGAACAGGAAGATGTCCCAGGACAGCCAGGCAGGTGAGGAGGAAATTACTGCCCCTTTCCCCCTCTGTCCTGCCGGGGAGGATTGGGGGCATCTCTTTCTCCTTCCCTCTGGCACAGAGGTAAATCCCATCCTCTCCTTGTCCTTCCTCCTCCAGACCAGGAGCTGAGGACGGAGACCAGGGAGGACAAATCCCCACAGCAGAACCTCGTGGAAGAGGCCGTTTGCAGTGGCTCCACAGTGCAGGAATCCAACAGGGAGGAAAAGCCACGGAGATCCCGCACCAGGAGGGGCTGCAAACGCAGATCATGGGGATCCGAGGAGGAAAGACCCAGCCTGGGCCAGGCAGGCAGCCAGAGATGTGGCCAGAGCTCTGAGCTGAGGGTCCATGAGCAGCTGCATGATAGCAAAAAGCCCCTTCAGTGTTTGGAATGTGGGAAGAGTTTGCACACGAGCTCCAGTCTCGTCCAGCATCAGATGATCCACAATGGGGAGAAGCCGTATGAGTGTGGGGAATGTGGGAAGGGATTCGGAGGCACCTCAGATCTGATCAGGCACCTGACAGTGCACACTGGGGAACGGCCCTACGACTGTGGGGAATGTGGGAAGGGATTCAAGAGCAGCTACAGCCTGATCCGCCACCAGAGGACCCACACTGGGGAACGGCCCTATGAGTGTGGGGAATGTGGGAAGGGATTCAAGTGCAGCTCCAGCCTGATATGCCACCAGAGGACCCACACTGGGGAACGGCCCTATGAGTGTGAGGAATGTGGGAAGGGATTCAGTGTGAGGTCCCGTTTGACCCGCCACCAGAGGATCCACACTGGGGAACGGCCCTACGAGTGTGGGGAATGTGGGAAGGGATTCAGTGTGAGGGCCCGTTTGACCTACCACCAGAGGATCCACACTGGGGAACGGCCCTACGTGTGTGGGGAATGTGGGAAGAGCTTCAGGATATGTACTGACCTCACCCGCCATCAGACGATCCACAGTGGGGTAAAACTGTATGTGTGTGGGGAATGTGGGAGGAGCTTCAGCCAGAAACACAACCTGATTGTCCACAAGATTATCCACACTGGGGAACGACCCTATGTGTGTGGGGAATGTGGGAAGAGCTTCAGCCGGAACAGTAAACTGATTGTCCACCAGAGGATCCACACTGGGGTACGACCATATGTGTGTGGGGAATGTGGGAAGGGATTCACAGACATTTCTGGCCTGACCTGCCACCAGAGAGTGCACACTGGGGAACGACCCTACGAGTGTGGGGAATGTGGGAAGGGATTCACAGACATTTCTGGCCTGACCCGCCACCAGACAGTGCACACTGGGGAACGGCCCTACAAGTGTGGGGAATGTGGGAAGAGCTTCAGCCAGAGCTCCAATTTGATCTGCCACCAGAGGATCCACACTGGGGAACAGCCCTATGTGTGTGGGGAATGTGGGAAGGGATTCCGTGACAGATATGATTTAATCTGCCACCAGAGGATGCACACTGGGGAGAAGCCCTATGAGTGTGGGGAATGTGGGAAGGCCTTCGCCGTCAGGTCCCATTTGATCCGCCACCAGAGGATCCACACTGGGGAATGGCCCTACAATTGTGGGGAATGTGGGAAAAGCTTCCATAACAGCTCCGAACTAATCTACCACCGGAGAGTGCACACCGGGGAACGGCCCTACGAGTGTGGGGAATGTGGGAAGAGCTTCAGCGCCAGGTCCAGTTTGATCCGCCACCAGAGGACCCACACTGGGGAACGGCCCTACAAGTGTGGGCAATGTGGGAAGGGCTGCCATGACACCTCTGGACTTCTGCAACACCTGACAGTGCACACCGGGGAACGGCCCTACAACTGTGGGGAATGTGGGAAGAGCTTCAAGCACAGATCCCACCTGATTGTCCACCAGATGATACACACTGGGGAGAGGCCCTATGAGTGTACTGAGTGTGGGAAGAGGTTTCAGAGGAGATGGAGTCTGCTAAAGCATCAGCAGATTCACGTAGAGGAGAGGAGAGGCCCTTCTGCTTCCCCTAGTGCAGGAAGAGCTTTAAGAAAAACTCCACCCTCGTCACCCACCAGCGGATCCACACCAGGGAGAGCCCTAACAGTGTCCCCAGTGTTGGAAGAGCTTCTCCCAGAACTCTGCCATGACCCAGCACCAATGGGGGCACTGGTAAGGGAAGCTCTGTGAGTTCCCCATGTGTGGGAAGAGGTTCCTGTGCTGCTCCAGCTCCATCTCCTCTGTTGGACCCTGTTGGATGCTCCCCAGTGATCCATAGTCCTGGTGATCCATGTTGGGAATGCACCTGGCTTGTGGTCTCCACATCTTCCTGGCTCACCGTGGGCACCTGGACTCAGCAGGCCAAAAATCCATTGGGATGCAGACTGACATCAGGAATTCATTTGGGACAGCAGATTTTACTTTCCACCTCAAAAAATTGCACTTTTGTATCCCATAATTTCTACTGGCAGCGTCAATGAGTACTGGATGGACCTTGAGATCTTCACCAACCTAAACATTACATGATTCTACTTCTGTCTGGGCCACAGGCATCTCGCACAGCCAAATAGCGATGGACTGGGGCAGAAAATCGAGATTTTGGAGACAATGGAGTGGAAAGTCGTCTAAAAACAGTTCTTTTTACCTGCTGAAGCCTATGCATACCCAGCCAGCATGAACAGGTAAATGCTTTTATTTGGGCCCTGATTTTCTTTAATTTTTCTTCATCCCTTCGCCCAACATTGGGGTAAAAATAAAGACATTGAACTAAGACATTGACGTAGACATTGTGGGTGGGGACATGGTGGGCACGGGAATATGGATATGCACACAGACATGGGTATGGACATAGACATGGACATGGACCTGGATATGCATATGGACATGGACTTGGATATGGACGTGGGCAGGGCTGTGGATGGAAATATCAGGCTTGGGGGGGGTCACAGACATAGATGGTGACATGGGGGAATGTGGTCATGGGTGGTGACATGGGGGTATGGCCATGGATGGTCACAAGTGGCCTAGGGGACAAGTCCATGGGTGGACACATCCACACCATGACATGTCTCATGACCAAGGTGTTACGGGCTAATGTTTGGACTAGCTTTTTTTTTTGCTTTTTTTTGTGCAGCTGCCAGGTTTTTTTTTAAACAGTTTTATTTAAGCTAGTGTTTTTTGGGTTTAAGTTGGAAAGTGTTTCTTTTGTATTTTTGTTAATAAAAAAGTTTTTTCCATTTTCACCAGAAAAACAATTCTTTCTAAACTCTGTAAAAAAAAAAAATTGTAAAAAAAAAAAAAGGGGGGGGAGCCCTTTAGAGCTCTTTTTCCCCAAATTTATCCTAAACTTAAACACAAGGAGAACACATCCCCACCGCCACCACAATGTTGTCCCCTTCACGCTACCATTGAATCACTGCTCCTCCCCTGGGTGTGACACCTGCCTGGCGGGATGTCCCCATGTTCTGGTGACCCGTGTCCCCTCAGGCCACTCCCACCAGTGGCTCCAGCAGCAGCCAGAGCCCGTCCTCGGCTCGCAGGATCAGCTCGGGCTTGCGGCGCGGGGGTGGCCTCGCTGTGTCCCTCCGCAGCACGAACCGGGACAGTGTCAGTGCCACCACCACCTTCATCTCAGCCATGGCAAAGCTCTGCCCGATGCAGTTCCTGCCACCACATCCCCATTGTCACTGTCACCCCACTGTGAGCCCAGCCAGGGATGGGGGAGGCACTTGGGGACACTCCTGTCCCCACCCCACCACGTACCTGGGGCCAGCAGAGAAGGGGATGAAGGAGGATGGAGACCGTCCCTTGCTGTTCTCTGGGCTGAACCTCAGGGGATTGAACACCTGGGGTGACAGTGACACTGTGAGGACGCAGCTGTCACCACCATGGTGACAGGGACACCTCGTAGGGTGGCACTACCTCAGGCTCGGGCCAGAGCTCTGGGTTGTGGTGGGTCCCGTAGATGCTCATCAGGCAGATGACCCCTGGTAGGATGGGAATGGCCACTTTAGGGACAGCAGGTGACAGCAGTGGGTGGTGACACTGGGGACACACTGGCCACGCCATACCCTTGGGGATGACACGGCCATCACGCAGGGGGACGTCCTCGGTGCAGCGCTGGGACACGGCAGTGACAGGAGGGTGCAGCCGCAGGCTCTCCTTGATGCACATGGTGGTGAAGGGCAGCTGGGACAGGTCCTCCCTGGGGACAAGCAGGAGTGACAGCGTGTTCCCTGGCCACACAGCCAGGGGTGGCCCTGGGGACATCTCACCATTCAATGTCTGCAGTGTCCCGGCCAGCTAGGAGCTCCTGGACCTCTCGGCGGCACCGCTCCTGGTGCTCAGGGTGGCCAGCCAGGTTATAGAAGAGCCATGCCAGGCCACTGGCCGTGGTATCATGGCCTGTGGGGACATGGAATGAGTGAGGGGACACTGGAGTGGCTCTGCCCCAGTGGCACCTGGGAGCTCGTGCTCACCCTCAAACATGAAGGTGTCAGCCTCGGCCGCAATGTCCTCGTCTGACAGGGTGTGGCCGTCCTCGTCCTGCGGGGGTCAAGGTGAGCCTGGGGCCACCTGGGGCCACCGGTCTATGGCCAAATCCCTTCCATGGCCACCGCCCTACAGGCACCACTATCCCACTGGCTACCAGCTCTATGGTCAATGCTGTCAATGGCCACCACCGTTCCCTGTGGCCACCGGTCTATGGCCAATCCTTCCATGGCCACCACCACCCCCTTGACCACCATCCTCCATGGCCACCACCCTATGGCCACCATCATCTCCCCATGGCCACCACCACCCTCTCAACCACCTCCATGTCCCCCTGACCACCACCCCATGCCCACCTTGGTGAGCAGCAGGAGGTCGATGAAGTCCATGCTGCGTCCCCGGTGGCCATTCAGCCAGGCCTGGTGGCCCAGGCGGGCGAGTTCGCGGCGCTGGCGCTGCACCACGTCAGCGGTGAAGGCGTGGACAGTGGCGCAGGCACGGGCGAAGCGCCGGCCATCAGAGGAGAGCCTGTACAGCCACCATGGGTGGAGAAGTGGCTGGAGCTGGCGCCGGACCACCAATGAGCTCAGCTCCAGGATGGCCTGGATGTACTCGCTGGGCCGCCTGTGGGAACCAGGGACACTGAGGGACATTGGGGCCACCAGCATGGCCAACAGAGACCACGGCAGGGCCTTGGGGACACCAGCATGGCCAGCAGAGACCATGGCAGGGCCATTAGGGCCACCAGCATGGCCAACAGAGACCATGGCAGGGCCTTGGGGGCCACCAGCATGGTTAACAGAGACCATGGCAGGGCCATTGGGGCCACCAGCATGGCCAACAGAGACAATGGCAGGGCCATTGGGGCCACATGGCCAACAGAGACCATGGCAGGGCCATTGGGGCCACCAGCATGGCCAACAGGGACGATGGTGGGGTCACCATGGCTCCCAGGATGGCCAGCAGGGACAATGGTGGGGTCACCACAGCCCCCAGGATGGCCAGTGGAGACAGGTGGCACTCCTGGCAGTGGCTGTCATGGCTGAAGATGCACTTCTGGAGCGTGTCCAGGGTGAGGAGGCTCAGGGGCTGCAGCACCTCCATCTCCAGTGGCCCCCCAGCAGCGGCCGCTGCTGCTGCCCCCTACTTGTCCTGGGGGGATGGATGGGGTCAGGGACTGAACAGGAACAGGGGCAGGGGATAAATTGAGGGGTGGGACAGGGTGGTAGAGGGGCAAGAATTGGGGTGGGGGTGTGGGACAGGGATGTGGTGATGAACAAGAGGTGGAGTTGGGTTTGGGGGCAGGTTTGGGGTATGGGACAGGACAGGATTTGGGGTTTAGGACAGGACTTAGGGTGCAGCAGTGGATGCAGGACAGAATTTTGTGTGCAGGACTCAGAGTTTGGGATGCGGGTAAGAGTTTGGAGTGCAGGTCAAGATTTGGGGTGCAGGACAGAATTTTGGGTGTAGGACTTAGGGTTTGGGATGCAGGTCAGAGTTAGGGGCAGAAGTCAGGATGTAGGGTGCAGCACTTATGATTTGGGGTGTAGGTCAGGATTTGGGGTGTAGGTCAGGATTTGGGGTGCAGTGGGGACTCGGATCTCTCACAAGCAGCACGCGGGTGCTCTGGTTGAAGATTCCCAGGTAAGCCCGGAGAACATCCCCGTGGAAGGCGGGGGTCAGGAGCCGCCGGTGCCGCGCCCAGCGCTGCCCACTGCTCAGCAGCAGCCCCTCCCCTGGGGAGGGAACAGTGGGGTCGGCCCAAGGCACCCAGGGGGTGTCCTGCCCTCCACTGCCCTTGTGACACACCCGGGTACATCCTGGGGGCACCCAGAGTGTGTCCGGGTCACCCACTGCCCCTGTGACACACCCGGATCCACTGCGGGTGCCCAATGGATCTGTCCCCAAAACTTGCTGTGTCCTCCCCTACGACACCTGGATCCATCAGGGGCACCCAGGGCTGCTGTCCCCACCCGTGTGACACCCGGAGGTGCTGTCCCGACCCGTGTGACACCCAGAAGTGATGTCCCCACCCAACCCCCTCCACTTACCAAGCCAGGGCTTGAGGAAGCCATAGAAAGTTTTATCCTTGGGGGCCACGAAAGCTGCAACACACAAGGATGGGGTGGGCAGGGATTCACTGGGGTCCCCTGGGTGGGGACACTGGGATGAGGCACCCTGTCTGCACCCCTTAACCCACAGTGGGCACCCTCTCCCGGCACCCACGGCCTTAGGGAACCTCAGGGACAGGTTGGTGGCCACTCTGGGGTGGTGTTTGGCCTGGCCATGGTGACACCTCTGGGGACCTGTGGGGTTGGGCTGGTGGCCACTGCCTGGGCACTGCCAGGTCTCTGTGCCAGGTGCAGTGACACCCATGGGTAGCCCTGGGGACCCATCTGGTGTCTCGTGTCCTACCTGAGGCACTGAGGAGTGGCCAAAGGGTGCTGGGGTGGAAGAGGCGCAGGATGGGCAGCCAGGGAAGTCCCCACCAGAGGCAGCCATGACGGTACCAGGCCACCAAGGCATCCACCTGCTGCAGGCCCTGCTCTGTGCTCTAGCCCTGGGGACAACAGGGGGCATGTGTGTCGTTGGGGTCATGCACAAGCTTGGGGACACGTGTGCCCTCAGAGCACTGCCAGCCTTGGGGACAAGTGTGTCTGTCCCCACTGTCCATTTGCCACCACCCCATCCTCACTGTCCTCCCAAGTGCCACCACCCCAATCATTCCTTCTGTCCCATCACAGGTGTCACCACCCTGTCCCCATTGTTTCTTTGCAGGTGCCTCCAGCCTTGATCCCGCTGTCCCCGCAGGTGTCACCCCTGTCCCCTCACCATGCCAGTGTGTCCCAGCAACCAATTGCGCCATGGTGGGGTGGGGAATTTGTTCAGCTGGTGACAAGTGGCCCGGAATCGGGTGACAGCCAGCAGCACATCCCAGAGCCACCGCAGCAGCAGGGCCACCAAGAAGGTGCCCAGGGCCACCATGGCCAGGGAACCCAGCGCGGCGGCCACCGCCATGGAGCCGCTCCTGGGGACAGGCTGGGGACAGGACAAGGGTCGGGCGGGGCGGTGTCACCCGCGGGTCACGCGGTGGCCCCGCGCTGGGTGTCACCGCATCCGGCTTATGTCCCAGTGCGCGTCCTGGTGACATCGTGTTCCCGCCCCTGCCCCGGTGTGTCCCTGTCTCCCTGTGTGTGTCCTTGCCCCCCACCCTGTCCCCCCCACCTGTGTGTCCCTGTCCCTCTGTCCCTCTGTGTGTCTCTGTCCGCTCCGAGTGTCCCCATCCCCCTCTCCCCCGTGTGACCCTGCTCCCTTCCGTGCGTCCCTGTCCCTCCCCATGTGTCCCCTGCTCCTGCCCCTCCCGCGGGATCCAAGTCCCCGAGGTCCCGGGGCCGTGTCCCGTCGGATGTCCCCGTGTCCCACAGGGAGTTCCCGTGTCCCATAGTGTTATAAGTACATATTACATTATTGGCTTTTCGCAAATATTACAATGAATGCTATGTGTATAGTGTTGGAAAACTTTGCTGGGTGAATATAGTTTCTTTTTGTTCTGCTATTAACAAACCTTAGAAATAACAGTGTGATACATATCTATTTTTCTTGGACTATAACATAGTGATGTAAAGCTTTTGTTCATGTAACTAACTCGAGAGAATGGTAAAAGGATAATCGGGATTTTCTTCAAAATCTTGGATTAATCCATCTGGATGAAGACGGGTGACAACACCAGAACTCCAGGGAAGGAATTAATTGATTTCCATTATCAGGGAGTGTGCTGACAAGGAGACAAAGAGGGGGAAAAAAAAAAAAAAAAAAAAGTTGTTTTACAGATTGGGAGGTCGAAGGGGGGGTGATTTTGAATAATGCATGAAGGTCTATGAATATGCAACAGGTTGATGCATTTAACAAAGTGTTTTCTGAGTTAGTGTGTGCTTTTTGCTGAATGTCAAGCACCCGGCCGTTATAACCTTTTGCTTTATTCTTTGTCTCTTATTTTCCTTTATTAAACCTTTTAAAATTTACCAGGAAAGTAGAACTCATTTTTAGCACACATGTTCCCATGGCTGTTCCTGGCACTGAGCATCTGTGTCTGTCCCGGCACAGACAGGGGCACCCAATGACACCCCACGACTCTTTGACCTCTGGTTGTGTGTCCTTTCTCCTTGATTTGGGTCTTTTCTGCCTCTTTTGGATCCTTTAACCCTATTTGGGATCCTTTCTTTTTTTTCTGGCTCATTTTCCCCCATTTTGGGTTCTTTCCCCAGTTTTATGTGCATTGTTCAGATTTTGGTCCTTTCCCATAATTTTGGGTGCCCTCCCCATGGCTTTGATGCATTTTTGGGTGTCTGTGCCCCTCCCTTCCCCCCACATGCCCCCACCCTCTGCCCACCCCTGTCTCCCCTGGCATCCCCACGGGTGTCCCCCACGCCACATGGACTCTGTGACAGACACCAGGGTGTCCCTCGAGTCCCCTGGGGTGGCTCCCCTGTCACCACCATGGCACTGGGGCAGGCACTCAGGGTCTGCAGCAGCCTGGATGCCAGGCAGTGCTGGGTGAGCACCCCCGGGACCCCCCCGGGGCCTCAGTGCCAGGCAGGGGCAGCTCCTGACCGAGCTCCTCTGCCACGGGGTGGGTGTCCCAGTGGGGCCGGTGGGAGGGGGCTCGGGGTGGTGCTGGGGCTGACTGTGCCCTGTGCTGTGCTCCAGGGTCATGTCCCCTGTCCTGTGCCCTGTGCCATCTCATGCCACACTTCACACCATGCCCCATGCCATGCCCCAGGCCCCACACCAAACTGTGCATGGCTGCCTCGTTCTGTCATTGTCCCCATTACTGCATCCTTCTTGCTGTTGCTCCAGGGTTAAAACCCTCAGCTCCCTCCAGGACTGGTGTGACATTGCCCAGCCCTAGGCCCTGCTGATGGCTGCCCTTGTCCCCCAGGATGGGGGGTGACACTGGCACACATCTGGCACACATCTGGCACACATCTGGTATCGGGGCTGGCACCCGACTGGGACCAGGGTGGGACTGGATAAGTGCTTGGAATCACGGCTGGGAAATGAGCCTGGGAACTGGGACTGGGGCTGGGCAGTGGGGCTGGACACAAGGACTGGGCAGTGACACTGGGGACTGGACAGTTGGACTGGACAGCTGGGATGGGCACTGAGGCTGGACACAGGCACTGGGCACTGGCACTTGACATCAGCACCGGGGCTGGACACTGGGAATGGACATCAGAACTGGGCACTGAGGCTGGACACTAAGGCTGGATACTGGGGCTGGGCATCAGCAATGGGCACTGAACCAGAAGCAGGATGAACCCCTCTGTCCCTTGGTCCCCCTGAACCCCCCTTTGCCTACCCAAAGCTTGGCTGCACTAGATCCCAGCAGGATTTGGCACCTTTGGGGGATGTTTCCCAGGGAAAGAGGGGTGGTCTGGGGGTACTGGCTGTGCTGGCTCTGGCTCCCTCCAGACCCAGATGGGAGGATGCCCTGGGGGGCTGCAAGAAGCCCTAAAATGAGACTCCACTCCCCAACCTCCCAGTTCATCAATCTCAAGCTGGGCACCCCCTACCCATGACCCCCTCCCCCGCCAAGGGTGCTGGTCCTGGGGGTGGCTCAGACCTGTCCCTGTCCCCTCCTCCAGGGGCTGTTGTGGAAGAGGCTCCTCCTCTTCCACAGGAGAGGAAAAGTCAAAGTTCACAGTTCACAGAATTAACTGAGTTGGAAAAGACCTCTGAGATCATCAAGTCACACCTATGACCTAACAGCACCTTATCAACTAAACCATGGCACTGAGTGCCACATCCAGTCTATTTTCATACACCTCTAGGAGTGGTGACTCTACCACCTCCCTGAGTAGCCCCTTCCAATGCCCAATCACCCTTTCAGTAAAGAATTTTTTCCTAATTTTTTCCTAGCTTAAGACTTTGTAGTCTCCTTCTGTCAGTGATTGCCTGGGAGAAGACAGCAGCCCACATCTGGTTACAGCCACCTTCCAGGGAGTTGTAGAGAGTGCTGCAGTTGTGACAGTGGTGACAGACCCGGTGGGGAGAGTTGTGGAGTAGGAGGGGTCCCAGTGACACTGCTGTCCCTGCACAGTCCCTGGTTGGGGGTCCCAGGGACACTGCTGTCCCTTCAGGGTGCCCACCAGGCACCCCATTTGAGGTGTATGTTGGTGCTCGGGGGTCCCAGGGACATTCCTGTCCCCACCAGAGCAGTTTTGGGTCATTCTGGTGACACTGCTGTGTTTGCAGGATCCCTCTGAGTGCAGCAATCAGGAGAGTTCCCAGCTCACAGAGCCCCATTCACAGGGACTGTGCTGCTCACCCTGCTGCAGCCAGCACAGCTCCAAGGGGCTCCTTTGTTTAGAGGGCCCCAAGGGATGGCCTTTATCACAACCAAGTTTTATCCTGGCCCCAGTTTTAATTGATAGCTTTCTCTGCAAGTGTGATGTTATAAGTACATATTGTATTATTGGCTTTTCACAGATATTAAAATGAATGTTGTATGTGTAACATTGGAAAACTTTGCTATATTAATATAGTTTCTTTTAGTTCTGCTATAAACAAAACTGAAAAATAGTAGTGAGATAAATATCTACTTTTCTTGGTCTCTAACATAGTGATGAAAAAGCTTTTGTTCATGTAAGTAACTTGGAGAATGGGAAAAAGATAATTAGGTAATTCTTCACATTCTTGGATTATCCTGTCTGGATGAGTACAGGGGTGATGAACACAAGAACTCCAGTGAAGGAATTTATTGATCTCTGTTATTAGGGAGTGTGCTGACAGGAAAGAGCCACAAGGAGGAAAAAAAAAAAGGAAAAACAAAAGAAAAAAAAGTTGATTTACAGGTTGAGGGGGTGAGTTTGAATGATGCATGAAGACCTATGAATATGCAACATGTTCATGCACTTAACAAAGTGTTTTCTGAGTTAGTGTGTGCCCTTGGCTGACTGTCATGCACCCAGATGTTATAAACTTTGTTTTATTGTTTGTCTCTTATTGCCTTTTATTAAACTTTTTAAAATTTACCAGGAAAGTGAGCCGCATTTTTCACATGGTGATAAAAGCCATCCCTTGTCCTCCATGTCCACATCCATGGGATACACCTCTATGTCACCACCTGAGTCTGTGACCCACCATGCCCTATAGCTCCATCCACAGGCCTATTCACACCCATATCCATATCCATATCCATATCCATATCCATATCCATATCCATATCCATATCCATATCCATGTCCATGTCCATGTCCATGTCCATGTCCATGTCCATATCCATATCCATATCCATATCCATGCCTATGTGCATATCCATGTCCCAGTCCCCACCATTTCCCCATCCACAACCCATAATGTCCACGTCCATATCATAGTTCAATGTCTTTATTTTTACCCCAATGTTGGGTGAAGGGATGATGAAAAATGAAAGAAAATCAAGGCCCAAATAAAAGGATTTAGCTGTCCATACTGACTGAGCATGCATGGGCTTGGGTGAGTGACAGAACCTTTTTTAGAGGCCTTTGCACTCCACTGTCTCCAAAATCTTGGTTTTCTGCCCCAGTCCATCACGATATGGCTGTGGAAGATGCATGTGGCCCAGACAGAATTAGAATCATGGAAGCATTTAGGATGGAAAATACCTCCAAGACCATCCAGTATTCCTTGATGCCACGAGATGAAATAATTGGATGCAAAAGCCAAAATTTTTTGGGGTGGAAAGTAAAATCCATTCTCCCAAGCCAGGAAGATGTGGAGACCACCAGCCAGGTGAGTTCCCAATAAGGATCACCAGGACCATGGATCACCAAGGCTCTGCCCAACGAGGGTCACTGGGGAGCATCCAATGGGGCCCAACAGAGGGGATGGAGCTGGAGCAGCGCAGGAGCCTCTTCCCACACACAGGGCACTCACAGAGCTTCCCTTACCAGTGCCCCCATTGGTGCTGGGTCACGGCAGAGTTCTGGGAGACACACTGGGGACACTGTTAGGGCGTCTCCCTGGTGTGGATCCGCTGGTGGGTGACGAGGGTGGAGTTTCTCTTAAATCCCTTCTCACAGTCAGGGCAGATGAAGGGCCTCTCCTGTGTGTGAATCTGCTGATGCCTGAGCAGATGGGATTTCTGCTGAAACCTCTTCCCACACTCAGGACACTCATAGGGCTTCTCCCCAGAGTGGATCCTCTGGTGGACAATAAGGTTGCATCTCTGGCTGAAGCCCTTCCCACATTCTGAGCACGTGTAGGGGCATTCTCCAGCCTGAATTGCCTGGTGCATGATCAGGCGAGAACTGTCACGGAAGCTCTTCCCACATTCCCCACACACATAGGGTCGTACCCCAGTGTGGATCATCTGGTGGCGGGTGAGGTTGGAGCTCTTCCTGAACCCCATCCCACATTCCCCACACTTGTAGGGCTGTTCATCTGCGTGGATCATCTGGTGGCGGATCAAACTGGAGTTCCCACATTCCCCGCACACATACAGTCGTACCCCACTATGGATCCTCTGGTGGTGGGTGAGTTGGGTGCGCATCCTGAAGCCCATCCCACATTCCCCACACTTGTAGGGCCGTTCCCCAGTGTGGATCCTCTGGTGGTAGAGCAAACTGGAGCTCTGGTTGAAGCTCTTCCCACATTCCTCACACTCATAGGGCCGTTCCCCAGTGTGGATCCTCTGGTGGCAGATCAGGTATGAGATGCAGCTGAAGCTCTTCCCACATTCCCCACACTCATAGGGTCGTTCCCCAGTGTGGATCCTCTGGTGGAGATTAAGGCTGTAGCTGCAGCTGAATCCCTTTCCACATTCCCCACACTCGTAGGGCCGTTCTCCGGTGTGGATCCTCTGGTGGTAGATCAAACTGGAGCTCTGGCTGAAGCTCTTCCCACATGCCCCACACTGGTAGGGCTGTTCCCCAGTGTGGGTCCTCTGATGGACGTTCAGGCTGGAGTTGCAGCTGAATCCCTATCCACATTCCCCACACTCATAGGGCCTTTCTCCGGTGTGCACTGTCTGGTGGCGGGTCAGGTCAGAGGTGTTTCTGCAGCCCTTCCCACATGCCCTACACTCATAGGGCTGTTCCCCAGTGTGGATCCTCTGGTGAATGATCAGATGGTAGCTCCAGCTGAATCCTTTCCCACATTCCCCACACTCGTAGGGCCGTTCCCCAGTGTGCACTGTCAGGTGCCTGATCAGATCTGAGGTGTCTCTGAATCCCTTCCCACATTCCCCACACTCATAGGGCTTCTCCTCAGTGTGGATCATCTGATGCTGGACCAGGCCAGAGCTCGTGCGGAAACTCTTCCCACATTCCAAACACTGAAGGGGCTTTTTGCTATCATGAAGCTGCTCATGGACCCTCAGCTCAGAGCTCTGACCACATCTCTGGCTGCCTGCCTGGCCCAGGCTGGGTCTTTCCTCCTCGGATCCCCATGATCTGCGTTTGCAGCCCCTCCTGGTGCGGGATCTCCGTGGCTTTTCCTCCCTGTTGGATTCCTGCACTGTGGAGCTGCTGCAAACGGCCTCTTCCAAGAGGTTCTGCTGTGGGGATTTGTCCTCCCTGGTCTCCGTCCTCAGCTCCTGGTCTGGAGGAGGAAGGACAAGGAGAGGATGGGATTTGCCTCTGTGCCAGAGGGAAGAGGAAGGAGATGCCCCCAATCCTCCCCGGCAGGACAGAGGGGGAAAGGGGCAGTGACTTCCTCCTCACCTGCCTGGCTGTCCTGGGACATCTTCCTGTTCCTCACAGCCTTTCCGTCCATCTGGATAAGACTTGGGAATGGAAAATCTTGGTTTGGGGGAAAAACAAAGTGCTTGATATGGCTTTGAAGGTCCTGCTGTCTGAGTGCATCTCTAGAAATGCCTGGGCTGTTTGGTGTCCGTAAAAACCACCAAAACTCACGAAGGAGCCCAGAAACACTTTCCCAGGAGATCCCTGTTCGCACTGTCTTCACTTTGTGGTTATGGGGATTCTGTTCTCAGAGCTGATGGAGACCCGTGGCTCCTGGGGATTCCCCCTCTCCTGGCTCCTGCTCAGGCACGCTGAGGGAGTTTTGTGTGTCCCAGGGCTCATCCTGCCCTGATCCTGACTCAGGTCCCAGGGTCCCCCTCTCCAGCATCCCCCCACTGCAGGCACTCAGGGCTTCCCCCGTTCCCTGCCAGCCCTTCCAGGCTCGGGGGGCCCGCACCCCACTCATCTCCCGGCTCCACCTCCCCTCCAGGCTGCCGGGGGTCCCCCAGCTCTGCTGTCGCCCCTCTCCCCACGCCGGGGCTCCCGCTTTTCATCCCCCGCCTCTCCCGGGGATCCCCAAAACCGATGTCCCGCCCCGCCGGGACCGGGCCATCGCCACGTGGCCCCTCCAAATCCCCCCAAGGAGCATTTACGGCTCAGCTTTGGATTCCTGCAAGAGCCAGAAACATCCCCTCCTCACATCAATAAAACAATACCTCTCCCACGGACACCCAAATATATTTGCGACTCGATTCCCGAATCTGCGAGGCACAAACACCACCCCCCATCCCCCAAAAATCAGAAACCCAACTGAAACAGGGTATTTAAGGGTTAAATAGAATGAAGAGTAGAACGAAGAGTAGAACATATTAATAACATATAATGTTATTAATTACTGTGAACTAATAAGGAAAGGTATGCACGATAAGAGAACCTTGATTTACAGATTTTGCTTGGCTTGTAAAAATGAAAGGGGCCCCTCTTCGTAAAAGTGCAGAGTCTGGAAAATATCACAACCGAGAGACTACAGCGCACGCGTAGAAAGACAAGGTGAAAAGTTCAACAGCGAGGAAGACTGCTGTTCTTTATCATTTTCAGCCCACCGACTCATCATCTAGAGACCACCGACCCAATGAACTACGCAGCCGCAATGAATATGCGGAGCGGGGAACAGGCAGGGCAGATAATCAATATGTATAGGCGATTTAGAATATGCATGACCTTCCTAGATAAATGGAAGATTAGAAATCATGCAAGGTACGCAGGATTTGGGAAGATGCTCTCCCCTGCGTCCAGCGCTGAATAAAATACCTACCTACTGCACAACTTTATAAGTTCTGAAGTTTATTTGCGTGATTCACAACCAGCCGTGCCGGAGCTGCCGCGATAGCCCCGGGCCGAGCTTCCCCTCCGCGCTCACCCGCGGGATGCAGGAATGCGATGCTGCCGGGGCCAGCGGAGCTGCGGGCTCAGCGGGCTCGCCCTGCAGCACCGCGATTCTCCGCCTGTGCCCGCTGATCCTCTCCTGCTCCTCCTGCTCCTGCTCCTCCTTTTACTCGCTCCTCCCCTTCCCCTCTCCTCCTCTTCCTCCCGCTGCTCCCCCGCTCGCATCCCGGACCCCCCTTTGCCACCCCCTGTGCCCCGCGGCCGCCGCAGCAGCGGCTGTTGGGGAGGGGGCAGCACCCCCTGAGCCTGCAGGGCAGACAGAGCAACTGAGAGTTAGGAATCGAGCATCGAGAAATGCTTGGACTAGAAGGGGGCTGACAAAACCCTATGTTTGCTGGAATTTACGGTGCTTACAAGAACGGGGGAGAGCAAGGCTGCAGGATAAGATAAAGAGCTGGGGTGGGGGAACGGGATGCAATACAAAGGCACCACAGGATAAGGGGGATTCTCCAGATCCCTGAACCCAGGAAAACTGGTATCAAAGTCCGGAAGATAACCCAAGGACTAAAAAGAGAATGACCAAGGTGACGAGATGAAAAGTTCAACTAACAGGAAAACTGTCTACTTCATCCCCAGACTATCCAGGAGAGCGACCAACAGGAGCAGTGCGCAGCTACAAAAAGCTGCGGAGCTTATTTTAATACAAAGCAGGGACAGGCAATGTATATGTATTAGGTGTATTGCGCCATTCTAATTTGAAGAAAAAGAATAAAAAGAGAAGTGTATGTCGTTTCTTTTAAAGTAACATAGGCTATTAAAGTGTATTTGTAATGAATAAATTACCTACTTAATTCAATAACACACAATACAAACACCTACTAATAATGCACCAGTTACCAGCACCAACAATCTATGAAAGTTAAAAACCACAAATCAAATTAAAAATAATAGAAAAAAGAGTTTAAACCACAATCAATAACCACAGATGCTCTCTAAGAAACAAACAAAAAAATAGCCACATAAAATAAATCCTAAAATATAAAAAATAATTTATAAAACTGTTTGAAAATACATAATAAGTCTACAAATAATCAACAAGCTAATAAATTAAAAAATATATCTCCCAAACGACAAGTGTACTCTTAGCTATATACCGAACACCCAATCATTTTTGCCTTTTATTATTTGTCTCTTATTTTGTTATATTAAACCTTTTAAAATCAACACAAAGTGAAAACCTTATTTTCCACGCTGTACACGGAGGAGTCAGCACTGAGCAAATTGTTCAGTTTGGGCTCTGCAGCTGCTGATTCCCATCCTCAGCTCTTCCCCGTTTCTTTTTCTTTGTTTTCCATTTCTCTACCTCACATTTCTTGTTCAAATCCATGTTCAATCAAATCTGTAAGTTGTGCTTTTATGGTCTCATTTGCACCTTCACAGGGCTCGACGTGTCTCTCCCTGCTGGGATTGGAACCCATGGGCAGGGTCCCTTCTCACCACCATCGTTCTGGGATTCTGTCAGGACTGCTCTCTCCTTTTCTTCTTCCCTCTGCTTTGAGCTGGGAATAGGTTGGAAAATATCCAGCATGTTATAAATCCATATTATGATACTGGCTTTTGGCAAAGATGAAGAGGAATGCTATATGTATAATGTTAAAGTAACTCTGCTATAAAGATATAGTTTTTATTTTTGCTTTTAACTATGTTTAGACATTATAGTGAAATAGCTGATATAGTCATGCTTGTGGGAATTGAACTGCCTGCTTGGTTGGGATACCATCCAATGGATGGATGATGAAGACCCCTGCTACAATCAGCACCAAGTAAGGACCAAAGCCCAGGCTGGAGGTGATAATAAGAATGGACTAAAACCACAGCCAGGAAATGTGCACACTCTAAAAAGGCAAACCAAAGGAAAAGCCATGCTAAACAGTTCTTGGAACATAGTTTGGTGGAAATTGGGAGGGGTTGGCCAAGTATCCCAAGGCATATGATATATATAATATAACATAGTATAATATAAGGCAGTATAATATAATATAATATAATATAATATAATATAATATAATATAATATAATATAATATAATATAATATAATATAATATAATAGTTCCATTCTGGGGTTTCTCCTTTGCCCCAAGATCACCCCAGAGGGACACCAAAGGTGCTTCAAACCCTGGTTTTCTCTGAAGCAGCTGAAGAGAGATTGCCGGAGACGGTTTTCTCTTTTTCCAAGGATTGTTTATTATTTCTTATCTCTGGGACCTTTTGCCTGGCCAGCAGCGGTCTGCTCAGCCTGGCATCCATGGTGGAATCTGCCTGGTGAAGGCAGGGCTTATCTTATATAGTTTGTATTATGTATTACATGTTTACAAAATTTTCCCAGTACAATACAATTTTATTAAATGGTCCAGCCCTGACCCCATCCAACCCAAGTGTGCCAACGTGTCACCCAACATGGATGACAGGGAGAAGAAGGAGGTAAAGGTGTCCACCCCCCAAATTCTCCATCTTGGCCACGTGTCCCTTATCATAAACATTCCCAGAAGTCTATTTATCTACGTTCTAACAATCTAATTGACACTTCACTAATTTTGGCAGCTTGTTTCCATTCTCCTTGTGCTGACAACTTCCCCCAGGGGTTAGAATTCAGCACCTGGGACACCAGGGTCTCACTCAGAGGTCTTTGAGACCCTTGCCAGGGGGGTTTTGAGACCCCCAAGGAGGCCAGGAGTACGCCATGGGCTCCCACATATCATATCATATCATATCATATCATATCATATCATATCATATCATATCATATCATATCATATCATATCATATCAATGTTATATGATAATATAATGTAATATCATATAATAAGTGGAAACAATTGCTATCCAAGGGCCACGGTATAGAGAAGTTGGAAAATTATGATATCCGTAATTGGTGGATAACCAGGTACAGAAGCACACCTCATAGAAAATTGGCAACTGCACTACAGTTGAGAGCCAATGTGCGCTGCACAAGAGAGGTCCTGGCCAAGGGCACTCCTGAAAACCTGCAAATATTGTGGTGCTGATAATGAAACAACAGCCTGTATTATTATACTCAAAAAAACAGGAATAAAGGCACAAAAAGACACATCTGTGAGCTGTGAGGCTAAAAAGAAGAATTGGACTGTATTTCAAGAGATGATGACAACGAGTTATACAAGCCAAATTTGATCTTTGTTGAAGGAGGAAAAGCATTCATGGTGAACATGACAGTCAGATACAAGCACTCCAACTCCTCCTTGAAAGTTGCTGCCAGTGAGAAGGTCAAGAAATACCAGTGCCTTCACAAACTCAAGATCTTACAAATACAGAAATGTATTTGTAGACATTGAATTTTTGGGATTTCCTGTAGGAGTGCAAGGAAAGTGGTGTGAGACAAATTCTTCTGCTGTTGGCCCTAGGTCTCTCTAAGATGAGGCAAGGGAAGACTGCCTGGTCCCAGAGCATCCAGAGCGCTGCTCTCCTCCATTAGTTTGGTATGTACTTTTGTGGACAAAGCTCGATGGATTGTTTCTGTTCATGAAAATAAAAAATAAGGCTGAACAGCATTGATGGACAGTGGGTAGGACATGTTAGAATAATTAAATCCTTCCAATAATACCATGTTGACCACTGTCCATATTTGGGATAAATTTACTAATTTGGCCAGGTGGATGGGCCACCTATACTTAACCGGGAAAAGAAAATCTATAATCATATATATTTAGCAAGAAGCCATGAATGATCAAGATTGGTTCCATCTTGTTAAGTCTGCTCTCCATAATAACGTCAGTAAGGTTTACTCAGGCATGCCCCCTCAAGCCATGGCAAAGTGGATTTATAACAGAGGCGGGATGTGCTGAAAATGTGATACTACTGCAAACAAAAATTCGATCTGCCAGAAGAGAACACAGGCTGCTGGGTGTCGTATTCGTAGAAATAGCTAAGGTTTTTTGACCAGCAGCATATTCTACATGGTCTGCAGCAAAGGGAAGTGGACTCCCATGTGTCTTGGTTTGAAGGAGAGATGTCTGCCAATAAAGGCAGAAGCTTTTCTTTGAAATGGAGAATGTAAATTGCCTTCTTCCAAATTATTATTATAATTTTGAAATTAAGAGGCTCTCAGGCCAAGATACAGAATTAGGAATAACAACTCTTTACTAGGAAAATTCAAATAGAAAAATAGTATTATGAAGAATAATGCCAACCCTGACAGTCAGAATACAACCTGACACCCTGTCACTCAGGGTGTTGGTAGCAGTCTACTTAAATTGTGGCTACAATCATCCTGCAGTGGCAGATGTGGTTTAGCTGAAGCAGTGGTCCCGTAGAAGGGTGCAGTTTTCTTCTGAAGGTCCAGGGATGGTATGGAAAGGTCAGGTTTTCTTCTGGAATCCAGTGGAAGGATGCTATTTTGCTGTCCAAAATCTCAGTTTTTTTATTTAGGTAGGAAAGACTTGGCTCCTCCCTCTGGCTGAAGCATGTCCCAATGGGATGATGTAATTTTATCAGTCATACAGTGGGACTGAATTGCCCAGTAGCAGATGACATCTTCCTGGAGGGAGGATGGATTGTGGAAAAGATAAAGATGATTGCCTTGCCTAATCTTAAAGATGACCCATTAGCAAAAAATATGTGCAATGGAGATAAGGATTCACTACCCCACCCAGATTCAACAGATGCTGATAGAATACACATTTCTGGCCACATCAACCCAACACACAATGTCACCAGCTTGGTGAGTAATATGTATGAGGAGAACACACATCATCGCATGAAAACCTCTTCAGAAAATTGACATACGAAAAAAATATACACCATCTCTAGACTAAGATACTTGGCAGACGAAATGGATGCAAAAGCAGGGCTCCTTGAATCCCTGACCTCCAGATTTGATCAGCTGTCAAGGAATGGCAATGCTTAACACCATGCACATGTGATGTCATCCTGCACTCCAGCATGAAGGATGGAGTTCTGGGTATCCCAACATTGATGGGACTCAATCCAAGTATCCAGGCCCGAATATTACCTAGACTTGCCCAATATTCAGATGCTGCATTAATATTGTGGGGGGCTTTTTTGTTATAGTTGGGATTAAATGTGAGAGTTGGTATTTTTTGTTTGGATTTAGATGCTTATTAATTTGAATTTATATTATAGTTTTACAAACTGTGAGTTTTGCAGTATTTTAAGTTAATAAATTAAAAATGAAGACCTATTTTTTTACAGGTCTTTTCAAGGACAAATTTTTAAATTAAGAAATGCTGCTTAAATTATTTTTACTTTTAATTTAATAACTAACTATTTGTGGCTTGTAATGCATACTTTTTATTTAATCATAAAATATTATTTAGACTTATGAAGAAGAAGGCAAAAAGAAGGACAAACTTTTGTTCTAAAATTTCTACTTTATTATATATATTACTCTATTCTGAAACTTTAAAATCTGAGTTTCATGCTATATGATATTACATATTTTTATTTAAACTACATACTTACAATCTCGGTTTTATTATTCGGTTTTGGAAGTCTTTTCCATGGCCAGAGTTTAAGTGTTCTCTTGGGGGTCAGTGCTTGTCAGCACAGAAAGTCTAAAATTCTCAGTGACCAGGGTTCCAGCACCTTAAGATTGTTCATGAAAGAAGAATGCTTAGATGAAATACATAGGAAATTATGGAGCTGTTCATAATGAGTGCTATCACACAGCACTTACAGGATGGCCAGGGTATCAGACCAAGTCAGCATGGGTTTACGAAGGGTAAGTCATGTCTGACCAACCTGGCTTCCTTCTATGACCATGTGACACACCTGGTGGATGCAGGAAAGGCTGTGGATGTTGTCTATTTAGACTTCAGCAAGGCCTTTGGTACTGTCTCCCATAGCATGCTCCAGGAGAAGCTGGCAGCACATAGCTTGGACAAGAGCACTCTTTGATGGGTTAGGAACTGGCTGGATGGCCGGGCCCAGAGAGTGGCAGTGAACGGTGCTGTATCCAGCTGGTGGCCAGTCACCAGTGGGGTCCCTCAGGGCTCTGTGCTGGGGCCAGTTCTGTTTAATATTTTTATAGACGATATGGATGAGGGCATCGAGTCCTTCATTAGCAAATTTGGAGACGACACTAAGCTGGGAGCTTATGTTGACCTATTGGAAGGAAGAAGGGCTCTGCAGAGAGACTTAGATCAGTTAGATAGATGGTCAGAGTCCAACAGCATGAAGTTTAATAAGTCTAAGTGCCTAATTCTACATTTTGGCCATAAAAGTCCCCTACAACGTTACAAGCTGGGGACAGTGTGGCTGGATATTGTACAGGTGGAAAGGAACCTGGGGGTGCTGGTTGACAGCCAGCTGAATATGAGCCAGCAATGTGCCTTGGTGGCCAAGAAGGCCAACGACATCCTGGCCTGCATTAGGAATTGTGTGGCCAGCAGGAGCAGGGAGGTCATTCTTCCCCTGTACTTCTGGGGCCCTCAGTTTAGGAAGGATGTCTGAGATGCTTGAATGTGTCCAGAGGAGGGCAACAAGGCTGGTGAAGGGCTTGGAACACAAGCCTTATGAGGAATGTTTGAAGGAGCTTGGGTTGTTTAGCCTAGAGAAGAGGTGGCTTAGAGGTGATTTTATTGTTCTCTACAACTACCTGAAGGAAGGTTGTAGACAGGTGGGGGTCACTCCCTTCCACCAGACAGCAACTGACAGAACCAGAGGACACAGTCTCAAGCTACGACAGGGAAGGTATAGGTTGAATATTATGAAAAAAATTTTCATTCCCAGAAAGGTGGTGGAATCACCATCTCTGGATGTGTTTAAGAAAAGGCTGGACATGGCACTTGGTGCAATAGTCTAGACTCTGAGTTGAGGTGTTAGGACATAGGTTGGACTTGATGATCTTAAAGGTCTCTTCCAACCTCATTATCATGTGATTCTGTGATTCTGTGATTATGGATGAGAACCGGAGGAGATTGAGAAATAATCCTGTCAATATGGGAGGTTAAACCTAACATAGAACTGCTGGGTGTTGCAGGTAATGCACAACAACAGAACTGGATGTAGCTACTACAAAAACTCAGTATCCACAACTGTGTAACTGGAGGAAACAGGAGTTTTGGTCCTCCCAAATTTCCCCTGCCCTAATAATGCAGCAACACATGGGGAGGGGGACTGGCTCAGGTACCTCATGACAGAGCAGAGATCCACCTGCAGCCCACGGAGGCCCAGAATGGAGCAGGGATTCACCTGCATCCTGTGCTGGATTCTGCTCTGCAGTAGATCCATTCTCAAAGGAGGCCATGACTCAATAGGAAGCCTGTGATGGAGCAGAATCCTACAGCACCTGTAGAACCCTGGGGAGAGCAGCTCACCTGCAGCAGGCTCCTGGTGTGCTTAAAGATTACATGGGGTTCCACAGTGGTATCCTTATTTCCGTTGGGCCTCATGGCATCAGAATGGCCCCTTGGTTCTGTTAGGCACCATGGTGTCAAAATCACCCCTTGGTTCTATGAGGAACCATGGTGTCACAATGCCCCCTTGATTCCATGAGGCCCCAAGGTGTCACAATTCACCTATGGTCCCATTAGGCCCCATGCTGTCACAGTGACCTCTTTGTTTCCATGTTGTCCCATGATATAACAATGGCACCTTGGTTCTATTAGGCCCCATGATTTCAAAATGGCCCTGTGGTTATGTTATACCCCAAGGTGTCATAATGGACCATTATTTCCAGGTGGTACATTTGTGTCAAATTGGCCCCTTAATTCTGTTAGGCCCCATGGTGTCAAAACATCTTATCACATCTGTTATGACCCATGGTGTCACAATTTCCCCTTGGTTCTATTAGGCCTCATGGTGTCACAGTTTCCCATTAGGCCCCATGCTGTCACAATTTCCCCGTGGTTATGTTAGGCACCATGGTGTCACAATGGCCCCTTGGTCAGATGGACATCATGGTGTGACAATGGCCCCTTGGTTCTGTGAGGCCCCATGGTGTCACAATGTCCCCTTGCTCTATTAACTCCCATGGTGTCACAATGTCCCCTTGCTCTATGAGCTCCCATGGTGTCACAAAAGCCCCTTGCTTCTTTTAGGACCTATGGTGTTCAAAATGCACCCTTGGTGCGGTGAGGCCCTGTGGTGTCTCAATGGCATCTTGGTTCTGTTAGCCTCCATGTTTTCACGATGGCCCCTTGGTTCAGATATGCTCCGTAGTGTCACAATGGCCCCTTGATTCCAGTGGAAACCATGATGCGATAATGGCCACTTGGTCTGTTTTGCTCCATGGTGTCACAATTTCCCCTTGGTTCTATTAGGCCCCATGGAGTTCAAAATGGCCCCTTGGTTCTATGAGCTCCTATGGTATTCAAAATGGCCCCTCAGTGCTGTGAGGCCCTATTGGGGTCACAGTGGCACCTTGGTTCTGTTACGGTCCATGTTGTAACAATGACCATTTAGATCAGATATACCACATGGTGTCACAATGGCCTTTTGGTTCCGTGAGGTCCCATGGCATTAAAATGGCCTATTGGTTCTATGAGCATCCATGTGTCACAATGGACCCTTGATTCTGTTAGGTCCCATGGTGTCACAATACACCCTTGGTTCATTGAGGTCCCATGGTGTCACAATGGCCTCTTGGTTCTCTGGGGACCCATGGTCTCACAATGGACCCTTAGTTCCATGAAGTCCTGTGGTGTCACGAGGGCCCCTGGGTTCTATGAAGTCCCATGGTGTCACAATGGCCCCTTATTTCTGTTATTCTCAATTGTGCCACAATGGACCAGCAGTTTCAGGTGACACAGTGGTGTCCCATTGGCCCCTTGGTTCTTTTAAGCTTCATGGTGTCACAATTCACCGTTGGTTTCAGGCAGCACATTGGTGTCACAATGGCTCCTGGGTTAGGCAGCATGGTGTTACAATGGCACCTTGGTTCTCTGAGGCCCCTGTTGTTTTGTACTAAGTTATGGTTCATAGTGCACTGAAAATGGTTCATTCTGTACTCCCCTGGGTCTTGTGAAAATAGTTCAGCCATCCCTTAGCCCCTCCCTGACAGCGCAATCTCATGGGCTGCAACTCTATTTATGCCTCCCCTCACCGTAGGTTTGAAATTCCTCACCATTCTTTTGTCTCTCTCACTTAATCCCTGGAAACGTTTTAGGAATAAAGTGCGGGACATCTTCCTGGGACACAGAGCCTCCTTTTGTCTTTTGCTTTGTCCTGAATTTCATCCGTATCTGACTTGAAGCTAGCAGGACAGGTCAGAGAGTGAGGGTGGAATTTACAGCAAGCCCCCATGTTGTCACAATGGCGTCTTGGATTTGTTAGACCCAATGGTATCACAATATATCCTTGGTTCTATGAGGCCCTAGTGGGGTCACAGTGGCACCTTGGTTCTATTACGGTCCATGTTGTAACAATGATCATTTAGATCAGATATACCCCATGGTATCACAATGGCCCCTTGGTTATATGATGACCCAAGGCATCAACACAGCCCCTTGGTTCTGCTTGGCCCAATGGTGTCACAATGGGCCATTGGTTCAAGGCAGATCAATGGTGTTACATTGGCTCCTTGGTTCTGCTAGGTCACACGGTGTCAGAATGCAGCACTGGTTACATGCAGCACACTGGTGTCACAATGGCCTCTGGGTTCTCTTAGGCAGCATGGTGTCACAATGGCTCCTTGATTCTATGCGGCCCTATGGTATCACAATAGCCCTTGGTTTCATTAGGCTCCATGGTGTCTTAATCACCCTTTGGTTCTCTGAGGCCCCATGGTGTCCTAATGTACCATATGTTCCATGTGGCACAATAGTGGCACAATGGCCTCTTGGTTCCATTATGCTCCATGATGTCAAAATGGCCCTTGTTTTCATTGAGCTCCATGGTGTCAAAATGGCCTTTTTGTTCGCTTAGACCCCATAATTTCACAATGGCCACCCGGTACTGTTAGGAGTCATGGTGTCACAATGATCTCTTGGTTCCTTTAGGTCCCATGGTATCACAATGTCCTTTTCATGCCATGAGGCCCAAGGGTGCCACACGGACCACTTTTTTCTCTTAGGATCCATGATGTCACAATGGTGCATTCGTTCACTTAGGCCCCATGGTGTCACAATAGCCGCTTGGTTCTTTGATGTCCCGTGGTTTCACAATGGCATTGTATTTCCGTAAGGCTCCATGATGTCAAAACTTTCCCTTGTTTCTGTTAGGCCCGAAGGTGTCACAATGGACCATAGGTTTCATACGGCAAAATGGTGTCACAATGGCCCCTTGGTTCTGTGAAGGCCGATGGTGTCACAAAAGCCCCTTGGTTCCATTGAACGTCATGGTATAACAATTTCCCCCTGGTTCTATTAGGACTCATGGTGTCACAATGGCCCATTGGTTCCATGAAGCCCTGTGGTGTCACAATGGCCCCTTGGTCCTGCTAGGCTCTATATTGTCACAATGGTGCCTTGGTTCAGATAGGCCACATAGTGTCACAATGGTTGTTTCAGATCTCATGGTGTCACAATGGACCCTTTTTTCTGCTAGGCCCCATGGTGTCACAATACACCCATGGTTCTATGAGGCCCCATGGTATCACAATTGACCTTCTTGGTTCCAAGATGTCCTACGGTGTCACAAAGGCCCCTTGCTTCTCTTAGGCCTCATGGTGTCGAAATGTCCCCTTTGTTTCATGATGCTCCATGGTGCCGCAACGACCACATTTTTCTGTTAGGACCAATGGTGTCACATTGGCACCTTGGTTCTCTTAAGCCCTATGGTGTCAGAATTGTCCATTGATTCTTTTTTGGTTCCACAGTGTCACAATGGAATTTTGTTTCCAATAAGCTTCATGATGTCAAAATGACCCATAAGTTTTGTTAGGCCCCAAGGTGTCACAATGGACCCTTGGTTCTGTTAGGCTTTACAGTGTCTAAATCACCCATTAGTTCACTGAGGCCACATGGTATCAAAACGGTTACTTGGTCCTATGAGGCACCATGAGGTCACAATGGCTCTTCCTTCCATGAGGTCCAGTGGTTTCACAATGACCCATTGCTTCTATGAGGACACATGGTGTCACAATGGCCCATTGCATCTGTTAGACCCCATGGTGTCTCAATACACCCTTGGTACTGTTATACTCTATGGTGTCAAAATCACCCCATGGTTGTCTGAGGCCACATGGTATAACAATGCCTCCTTAGTTCCATGAGGCACTATGGTTCTCAACAGCTCTCAATTCCACGACCTCCCATAGTATCACAATGGCCCATTGGTTCTATGAGCCTCCATGGTGTCCAATGGCTACTTGGTCCTATGCATACCCATGGTTTCACAATGGTACCTTTGTCCTCTGAAGACGCACGGTGTCGCAATACACTCTTGGTTCTATGAGGCCCCATGGTGTCACAATTACCCCATGGTTCTTTGATGTACCATGGTGTCACAATGGCACTTTGGATCCATGGGGCTGCAAAATGTTAAATGACCCCTTGGTTGTATTAGGCCCCATGGTTTCACAATGGCCATAGGTTTCATTCGGCTTTGTGGTGTCTAACTTACCTTTTGGTACTCAGAGGCCCCAGAAGTAACAATGGCCCCTTCGTTCTGGTAGGATCCATGGTGCCAAAATATTCCATTCGTTCCATTGAGCCCCATGATGTCACTGTTTCCCCTTGGTTCTGTTAGGACCCACGGTGTCAAAATGGCCCCTTGGATCTGTGAGGTCCCATTGTGTTCCAAATGGCCTCTTGGTGCAATGAGGCCCCTTGGTGTCACCTTGGTTCAGTTAGGCTCCCTGTTGTCACAGTGGCTCCTTTGTGCAGATGGGCCGCATGGTATAACAATGGCCTCTTCGTTCTGTGAGGGCCCATTGTGTTGCAATGGTCCCTTGGTTCTATGAAACCACGTGGTGTCACAACAGACCATTGGTTCCATGCAGCACAATGGTGTCCTGTTGAACCCATGGTTCTGTTAGGACCCATGGTGTCACAATGTCCCCTTGGTTGCAGTAAGAGTCGGTCCAAAGTTTATCTGATCTGCCTCACAATCATCATCAGAGAACAAGAGGCCAGGACCCCACTGCTCAATCTGGACCTGAGTTCTGGCCTGGCAAAGGTGGGTGCTGGCCAAAGGCCTGTTTGTAGGTGTGCTTGGTGCTTGTCATTCTGCGCTGCTCTCGATCAGGGTACTGGTTATAGCGTCCTGTTCCAGAACCTGTTTCTTGGAGCAATGATCTCCGCATACATCTCCCCACCTTTACGCCAGAGGCCACTTGCTTTGGAAAAGGACTATAAAAAAGTGACTTTCTTAAAGAGACTTTGAGATTTCTTTCTCCTCAATGGACTGAAGACGTGTCCATTGTCCGATTACCACGAGGATGCGCCCTATCAGTTGGTAGCTATATCCTCATCCTTTCTCTCTCTCTCTCTCCCCTTTTACTTCGTTTCCTTTACCTCTTTCTGTCTCTCCTATTGCAAAATTGAATTGTTGACACGCAATAAACTACATTACTGCTTTCTGCTGAAATAAAACCTGAGTCTCTTGCTTTTGTCTTTTGCACCCTGGGGTTGAAAGAACCATCACAACTCTCGCTCGGGTTGAGCAGACCATGACATTAAATTGGCGTCATGGACAGGATTTCTGACAGAGAGAAGGGTTGCTGGTTGTGTGTAGTCTGTAACAGGGGAAGGATGTCTTGCTTCAGCTGCACCTAGCTGGCCACCTTGACAGGGGTGAGCCAGACTAGAAAGGAAGGGGGGCATTTCAGATTTTGTGTGCAAACTGCACACGCCTAGGTGAAAAGCATCCCTACACTCGTTTCAGGACTCTGCCTTCATAAATTCACAAAAGATGTCTTGGTGCAAAAGGCAGAACTGTGCTGTTCTTGCTCTTTATTGCTGTGTTTATGTGTACTGACCTTCCCTAAAATGAGGTGAGAATACTGCGCAGGCTGAGGAGTGCATGTGTAACTTTAGTCTCTTCACCCACCCAAGGAAGAGAGAGGCTGTACACAGCGAAAGCTGTGTGTGTAACTAAGTGTTGACCTCCCTGGGGTGGTTCTACATTCCCCCTCGCAAAATGCCTGAAAATTATAATACAAAGGATAAGGCTGCATTTTTCACTTTATTAGCTAAATATAAAGCCAGACACTCTCAAGGGGAGGAAGAATGGGTGCACAGTAACTGGTTTAATTTAGAAAATATAAATAATAGGATACATTCTTTGCAAGATGAAACAAAATTCAAACTGGGCAGAAATAAGACCATTCTCTGTTCAGTTTTGGGGGCCTAACTTACGGCAGCTATAGATACTCGCCTAAAGTGAAGAAATGAGGAAGAAACAATTATTGACTCTCAACAAAATTTAGTGGAAATTTTGCATAAAAAATTAGATGTAGAAAGGAATGAGAATCATGCTTAAAGGGATGAAAATAATTTTTTAAAAGTTGCCCTAAGACAAGAACATGCCAAAATTTGAAAACACACTCACTCACCAAAAGAAACAGAGGAGAAGAAAATTAATCAATTATATCCTCAAAAGGAACTAATTCTGATAGAAAATTGTGGGGAACATTGTTACCCTAGATTGAGACCGGTAATTAAAACACAATACGACTACCTCAATCATGAGGATTCTAACCCACATATATCCACTAAGCAAATCCCATATGCTGCTACTGAATTAGCTATTTTAAAAAAGGAATATGGGCGACCCTTCATGAGGCTGAGACAGAATACATATTTTGAGTGTCTCTCACTGGTGGAGATTATATTCAATTATCAGAACAAGAAGCTAGTGGGTTCTGCGGCCAGGGAGTTTTCTTGGTAACAGGAGATAAACGCTACCCATGGTCCCTAACTCAGTGCACAGCTTATTGGGTGGGGGGGGCTTAACCCCTTGGAAAGACCCTGTAGCTTTAACCAGCACCCCTGACCAACTCCTAGAAAACATTCACAAAGCTGCCTGCTTGCAAATTATACATGAAATAAAATTCACTGCTGGCCATAAATCACCTATGCAATTACCTGTAAATGTAAAACAATACCCTCTTTTCTCTGGTGCCAAAGAAGGGATCAAAGCAGTTTCACAGGACTTGTAAAATTCCCCTGTATGGCCAATCCAAAAACCCAAACCTGACAATGTGGCTGTTTATCAATATATTGATGATACCCTTGTGGGAGGAGATGAAATAATTGGTGATTGAAGGAGCCTCTGATTTCTCCCCCAAACATTCTTGTTCACTAATGCTTGTGCTGAACAAATTATTGCTCGGGAGGGGGTGGTTGGGGAAGTGATGGTTCTTTGGAGTGTTTTTCAGCTTCAAGTGTGGAGTGCCTCCTTTGTTTGCAACTACACTGACTCTTATGCTGTGTTTAAAGGAGGTACAGAGTGGTTTCCTCCTTGGCAGCAAAATGACTGGGAGGTTAACAGAATTCCAGTCCACGTTACATGCTGGATAGTTCCATCATTTTAACCTCCTGGCTTTTTGTGGCAGATTCTGTTGTGTTTACTTTTCACAGAATAATGCCATGGGATGTGAAGATTAATTGCTGAATCCCTCATGGAACCTGTATGCAGTTATAGCACAGGACCTCATGGTCGTGTTCTATTTTGTGAGATTCAAAATCAAAATTGAACTGCTGTGCAATTTTCCTATGAAATTATGTGTGGTAAAAACAATAAAAAATACTGAGGGGAAGTCCATGTTAATGTTGTAACAACTACTATGCAACTACTAGTTATACTGAGCCTGAAAAATTTTTGAAATTGGACCCTATGTAAGTAAGAAAACTGGCCAACAACAAATATTGTTTACTTCGGCATGGTCTTTTTATGCAAAACAATGTCTCAGAAGTTCAGCCACCTTGTTCGTCTTTTCTGCAAACCCCTTTTGAGGGGTGGAAAACCTGGTTGCGAAAGCAGGATCCTTTTAAGAATAGAATGACAAGAGACATAACCGGTGTTGTGGGAACAAGATTGGGAACGTTGAATAGCATTGATTTAGAAGTGTCAATGAATAAATTGGCTAACATTTCTTTAGCTCTTTGCTGTATCCAGGCTCAGTTGTGGATGCAGTCAGTTGCTACTTCAATTATATGAGAAGGCAAGGAAGGCACTTTTTATACTGAAATTCAGATAATAATCTGGGATAGCATCACTGATTTTGAAAGACAATTTCAATCCTAGTGGAACTTGGTAAATTTCACCTATGACCTCAGCACAAACACAGCCACAGCCTTTGCACTGACCATATGTACATTCAATATTCCCTATCATTGCATTAGGACTGAATCATGATGGAACTATTCTCTATCCTTTTGAGCACAGAGAATGGACCTGTCCAATTGGTGAAAAGTAACAAACTATTAATTTGGAAACTTGCATTTTCCGGGAACAAGAAGGGTTTATCTGTGAAATTAATGCAATCAGAGCTCAAGATATTTGCTTAGACACAGAACAGAATGTCTGTAACTTTGAAAGTTATCCAAACGAGTTTCCAAAAACACTGCTGGAGTATATGAGCAATGGGTGTGCATGCTTAAGAACTGCTTGTGATAGTGTTTTTGTAGAAGATTTGGTAGTGAGTACTAAAAATCATTTAAATCTTTGTGTCTGTAACTTTGCTAAAATTGCAGGATATGATTCTTAACTCTCATCACCTTCTACAGATCAGCAATCATCTACATTATGTACACTAATCAGTCACTGTTGACATCCCTGAGGTTATTGACACAAGGCAAAGTGTATGAATTAAAATAAGATAAAGCATGGTTTTGTTTTAAAATTTGCTCATTTTAGTTGTGTTGCATTTTAAAATGAAAATAATTCTTTGATTTGTAATTTGAAAATTGCTTGTTTTAAAATTGCTTGTTTTAGTTGTGTTGCATTTTGAAATTGTTTCTAATTGCGTTATATTTTGACTAAAAATTAAATAACATTGATTAAAATTGTTTATTTTACTGTCACTAAAAACATTGATTATCTTTTTGTAATCAGAAATTACCTATTAATTACCGAGGCAGGTTTGTTGTAGCTCAATAACAGCCAGGCAATAGGAGCACAACCTACGGATTTGATTGAACATGGATTTGATAGAACAAGAAATGTGAGGTAAGAGAAATAGGAAAGAGAGAAGAAGAAATAGGGTTGAGCTGAGGTTGGGACTCAGCAGCTGCCAGAGCCCGCACTGAACAATTTGCTCAGGGGTGACTCCCTAGTGAGTGGCATGAAAAATGAGGTTTCTTTTATGTGTTGATTTTAAAAGGTTTAATAAAAGAAAATAAGAGACAATTAAGAAAGTAAAAGGTTATAATGGTTGGCTGTTTGGTATTTAGCTAAGAGTACACTTGTTGTTTAAAACTCATTAGCTTGTTGTTTATTTATAGACTTATTATGTATTTTCAAAGTCTTTTATAAATTATTTTATATATTTTTGGATTTCTTTTATGTGCTTATTTTTTGAGTTTGCTTATTTTGAGCATCTGTGGCTTTTGGTTGTTTTAATTTATTTTTATTTATTAATTTTGATTTGTGGTTTTCAATTTTTATAAAGGGCTGTTGCAAGTAACTGGTACATTAGCAGTAGGTGTTTTCATTGTGTGTTATTCAGTTAAGTAGTAGTTTATTTACTACAAATACACTTTATTAGTCTATGTTACCTTTAAAAATGACATTTTCGGCGACCTGCGCCTCTCCTTTAATTCTCTACAAACTAGGATTGCAAAATACACCAAATAAATATTCATTGCCAGTCTCCGTTTCATATTAAAATTAGCAACACGCCTCTTTGCGGCTCCACCCTGCTCCTTGGGATGAAGTACATAGTCTTCCTCCTAGATGAACTTTTCCTCTTGTCTCCTTAAACATGATCTTTTCAGTCGTTTAGTCATCTTCAGGATTTGGGTACCAGTTTTCCTGGGTTCATGGATCTGGAGAATCCCCCTTATCCTGTGGTGCCTTTGTCCTTGCATCCTGTTCGCCCACCCCAGCTCTTTATCTTATCCTGCAGCCTTGCTCTCCCCTGTTCTTGTAAGCACCGTAAATTCCAGCAAACATAGGGTTTTGTCAGCCCCCTTCTAGTCCAAGCATTTCTCGATGCTCGATTCCTAACTCTCAGTTGCTCTGTCTCCCCTGCAGGCTCAGGGGGTGCTGCCCCCTCCCCAACAGCCGCTGCTGCGGCGGCCGCGGGGCACAGGGGGTGGCAAAGGGGGGTCCGGGATGCGAGCGGGGGAGCAGCGGGAGGAAGAGGAGGAGAGGGGAAGGGGAGGAGAGAGGAAGGGGAGGAGCAGGAGCAGGAGGAGCCGGGAGAGGAGCAGCGGGCGCCGGCGGAGAATCGCGGTGCTGCAGGGCGAGCCCGCTGAGCCCGCAGCTCCGCTGGCCCCGGCAGCATCGCATTCCTGCATCCCGCGGGTGAGCGCGGAGGGGAAGCTCGGCCCGGGGCTATCGCGGCAGCTCCGGCACGGCTGGTTGGGTTTCGGATTCTTGGGGGATGAGGGTTGGTGTTTGTGCCTCGCAGATTCGGGAATCGAGTCCCAAATATATTTGGGTGTCCGTGGGAGAGGTATTGTTTTATTGATGTGAGGAGGGGATGTTTCTGGCTCTTGCAGGAATCCAAAGCTGAGCCGTAAATGCTCCTTGGGGGGATTTGGAGGGGCCCAGGTGGCGATGGCCCGGTCCCGGCGGGGCGGGACATCGGTTTTGGGGATCCCTGGGAGAGGCGGGGGATGAAAGGCGGGAGCCCCGGCGTGGGGAGAGGGGCGACAGCAGAGCTGGGGGACCCCCGGCAGCCTGGAGGGGAGGTGGAGCCGGGAGATGAGTGGGGTGCGGGCCCCCCGAGCCTGGAACGGCTGGCGGGGAGTGGGAGTAAGGCCTGAGTGACTGGAGTGGGGGGAGCCGAGTCAGAGCAGGATGAGCCCTGGGACCCCTGAAATACCCTCAGTGTGCCTGAGCAGGTGCCGGGAGAGAGGGAATCCCCAGGAGCCATGGGTCCCCATCAGCTCTGAGAACAGGAACCCCCATAACCACAAAGTGAAGACAGTGCGAACAGGGATCTCCTGGGAGAGTGTTTTTGGGCTTCTTCGTGATTTTTGGAGGTTTTTATGGACACCAGACACTCGGTGACTTCTTGAGGTAGGCCTGGACAGCGGGACCTTCAAAGCCACTGCACTCACGTCTTGTTTTTCCCCAAACCTGGATTTCCCATTTCCAGGTTTTATCCAGATGGAGGAAAAAGCTGTGAGGAAGAGGAAGGTGCGCCATCAGAAAATAATGGAAGAGGCTGTTTGGAGTAGCTGCATGATGCAGGAATCCAACAGGGAGGAAAACCCCCAGAGATCCCACATGAGGAGGAGCTCCAAACCCAGCCCTGGATGCTCTCAGGTGGAAAGCCCCAGCCTGTCCCAGGCAGGGAGCCAGAGACCTGGCCAGAGCTCTGAGCTGATGGTCCATGAGCATCTTCATGATGGCAAGAAGCCCCTCCAGTGCTTGGAATGTGGGAAGAGTTTCAGCACAAGCTCCCACCTGAACCGCCACCAGATGATCCACACCGGGGAACGGCCCTACGAGTGTGGGGAATGTGGGAAGGGATTCAGAGATACCTCTGACCTGATCCGCCACCAGACAGTGCACACTGGGGAACGGCCCTACGAGTGTGGGGAATGTGGAAAGGGATTCAGTGTCAGCTCCCACCTGATCTGCCACCAGAGAATCCACAGTGGGGCACGGCCCTACGAGTGTGAGGAATGTGGGATGGGCTTCAGCATCAGCTCCCAACTGATCGTCCACCAGAGGATCCACACCGGGGAACATCCCTATGAGTGTGGGGAATGTGGGAAGAGCTTCAGACTGAAATCCAGTTTGATCCGCCACCAGATGATCCACACCGGGGAACGTCCCTACAAGTGTGGGGAATGTGGGATGGGGTTCAGGAAGAGCTCCCACCTCACTCGCCACCAGATGATCCACACTGGGGTACGACCCTATGTGTGTGGGGAATGTGGGAAGAGCTTCCGTGACAGCTCTGGCCTGATCATGCACCAGGCAATGCACACTGGGCAAAGCCCCTACAAGTGCTCAGAATGTGGGAAGAACTTCAGCCAGAGATGCAACCTTATTGTCCACCAGAGGATCCACTCTGGGGAGAAGCCCTATGAGTGTCCTGAGTGTGGGAAGAGCTTCACCCTGAACTCTAACCTGGTTGTTCACCAGCAGATACATACCAGGGATAAGCCCTATGAGTGTCCTGAGTGTGAAGAGAGGTTTCAGAGGAGATCCCATCTGCTCAGGCATCAGCAGATTCACACACAAGAGAGGCCCTTTACCTGCCCTGACTGTGGGAAGGGATTTAAGAAAAACTCCACCCTTGTCACCCACCAGCAGATCCACACCAGTGAGAGGCCCTAACAGTGTCCCCAGTGTGGGAAGAGCTTCTCCCAGAACTCTGCCATGACCCAGCACCAATGGGGGCACTGGTAAGGGAAGCTCTGAGTGCCCTGTGTGTGGGAAGAGGTTCCTGCACTGCTCCAGCTCCATCCCCTCTGTTGGACCCCGTTGGAAGCTCTCCAGTGACCCTCGTTGGGCATGGTCCATGTGATCCATGGTCCTGGTGATCCTTGTTGGGAACACACCAGGCTGGTGGTCTCCACATCTTCCTGGGTCCCCGTGGGCACCTGGATTCAGCAGGCCAAAAATCCATTGGGATGCAGACTGACCTCAGGAATTCATTTGGGACAGCAGATTTTACTTTCCACCCCAAAAAATTTCACCTTTGCATCCAGTCATTTCATCTGCCGGCATCAAGGAATACTGGATGATCTTGGAGGTCTTTACCAACCTGAACCAGTCCATTATTCTAATTCTATCTGGGCTGCAGGCATCTTCCACAGCCATATGGTGATGGACTGGGGCAGAAAACCAAGATGTACACTGTGGAGTGGAAAGTCCTCTAAAAAAGGTTCTTTCTACCCACCCAAGCACATGTATACTCAGTCAGCATGGACAGGTAAATCCTTTTATTTTGGCCTTGATTTTCTTTCATTTTTCTTCAGCCCTTCACTCAACATTGGGGTAAAAAATAAAGAGATTGAACTATGACATGGATGGGGGTGTTGTGGGACGTGGGTCGGGACATGGTGGGAACTGGGACATGGATATGGGTATGGATATGGATATAGATACAGACAGGGCTGTGGATGGAGATATCAGGCTTGAGAGGGGTCACAGACATAGATGGTGACATGGGGGAATGTGGTCATGGATGGTGACATGGGGGTATGGCCATGGATGGTCACAAGTGGCCTAGGGGACAAGTCCATGGGTGGACGCATCCACACCATGACATGTCCCATGACCAAGGAGAACACATCCCTACCACCACCATGATGTTGTCCCCTTCACACTACCGTTGATTCACTGCTCCTCCCCTGGGTGTGACACCTGCCTGGCGGGATGTCCCCATGTTCTGGTGACCCGTGTCCCTCAGGCCACTCCCACCAGTGGCTCCAGCAGCAGCCAGAGCCCGTCCTCGGCTCGCAGGATCAGCTCGGGCTTGCGGCGCGGGGGTGGCCTCGCTGTGTCCCTCCGCAGCACGAACCGGGACAGTGTCAGTGCCACCACCACCTTCATCTCAGCCATGGCAAAGCTCTGCCCGATGCAGTTCCTGCCACCACATCCCCATTGTCACTGTCACCCCACTGTGAGCCCAGCCAGGGATGGGGGTGGCACTTGGGGACACTCCTGTCCCCACCCCACCACGTACCTGGGGCCAGCAGAGAAGGGGATGAAGGAGGACGGAGACCGTCCCTTGCTGTTCTCTGGGCTGAACCTCAGGGGATTGAACACCTGGGGTGACAGTGACACTGTGAGGACGCAGCTGTCACCACCATGGTGACAGGGACACCTCGTAGGGTGGCACTACCTCAGGCTCGGGCCAGAGCTCTGGGTTGTGGTGGGTCCCGTAGATGCTCATCAGGCAGATGACCCCTGGTAGGATGGGAATGGCCACTTTAGGGACAGCAGGTGACAGCAGTGGGTGGTGACACTGGGGACACACTGGCCACGCCATACCTTTGGGAATGACACGGCCATCAGGCAGGGGGACATCCTCGGTGCAGCGCCGGGACACGGCAGTGACAGGAGGGTGCAGCCGCAGGCTCTCCTTGATGCACATGGTGGTGAAGGGCAGCGGGGCACCCCCAGCCCTCCACTGCCCTTGTGACACACCCGATTCCATCCTGGGGGCACCCAGAGTGTGTCAGGGTCACATACTGCCCCTGTGACACACCCGGATCCACTGCGGGTGCCAAATGGTTCTGTCCCCAAAACTTGCTGTGTCCTCCCCTGTGACACCTGGATCCAGCGGGGGCACCCAGGGGTGCTGTCCCCACCCGTGTGACACCCAGAGGTGCTGTCCCCACCCAACCCCCTCCACTTACCAAGCCAGGGCTTGAGGAAGGCCTAGAAAGTTTTATCCTTGGAGGCCACGAAAGCTGCAACACACAAGGATGGGGTGGGCAGGGATTCACTGGGGTGGGGACACTGGGGTCCCCTGGGTGGGGACACTGGGATGAGGCACCCTGTCTGCACCCCTTAACCCACAGTGGGGACCCTCTCCCAGCACCCACAGCCAACCGAGCATGAGCGTTGTGGGACAACCAGAGGCTGGACAGGGTGACACCTTTGGCTGGCCTTAGGGAACCTCAGGGACAGGTTGGTGGCCACTCTGGGGTGGTGTTTGGCCTGGCCATGGTGACACCTCTGGGGACCTGTGGGGTTGGGCTGGTGGCCACTGCCTGGGCACTGCCAGGTCTCTGTGCCAGGTGCAGTGACACCCATGGGTGGCCCTGGGGACCCATCTGGTGTCTCGTGTCCTACCTGAGGCACTGAGGAGTGGCCAAAGGGTGCTGGGGTGGAAGAGATGCAGGACGGGCAGCCAGGGAAGTCCCCACCAGAGGCAGCCATGACGGTACCAGGCCACCAAGGCATCCACCTGCTGCAGGCCCTGCTCTGTGCTCTGGCCCTGGGGACAACAGGGGACGTGTGTCACTGGGGACATGCACAAGCTTAGGGACACGTCTGCCCTGGCGTCTCGGGCGTTGTAAGGCCGCTGGGAAGAGTCCGGCCGCGTGGCTGGTGCGGTGTCGGAGTGCGGCCGCCGGACTCTCACCTTCCGGCGGTCCCGCGCAGGGGTTGCCAGCCTTGGGGACAAGTGTGTCTGTCCCTACTGTCCCCTTGCAAGTGCCACCACCTCGTCCTCACTGTCCTTTTGCTGGTGCCACCACCCCATCCTCACTGTACTCCCAAGTGCCACCACCCCAATCATTCCTTCTGTCCCGTCACAGGTGCCACCACCCTGTCCCCATTGTTTCTTTGCAGGTGCCTCCACCCCCGTTCCCACTGTCCCCGCAGGCATTATCCCTGTCCCCTCACCATGCCAGTGTGTCCCAGCAACCAATTTTACCGGGGGGGATGGGGAACTTGTTCAGCTGGCGACAAGTGACCCGGAATCGGGTGACAGTCAGCAGCACATCTATCACGATCCGCTCAACCCAAGCAGGAGTCATGATCGTTAAGTCGACCCCAGGGTGCAAAAGACAAAAGGCAAGAGACTCAGGTTTGTTTAGCAGAAAGCAGTAATTCAGTTTATTGCGTACTAACAATCAAGTTTTGTGATAGAGAGAGAGAGAGAGAGATAAAAGGGGAGAGAGAGAAGGATGGGATATACCTACCAATAGACGGGACGCACCCTTGTGGCCATCCAACGAGACGAGATGAGACGAGACGCATCTTCAATCCATTGGGGAGAAAAAGATCTCGAAGTCAGTTTGGGGAAAGTCACTCTTTATAGTCCTTTTCCAAAGCGAGTGGCCTCTGGCCAAAAGGTAGGAAGATTTATGGACTATTGTCTGTGGAGATCTTAGCCCCATGATGCAGGTGCGGGGACAGGGTGTGATAACCAACACCCTGCAGTGTACCATGAAAAGCACCAGGCACAGCTACAAATAATCCCTGGCCTGATGCAAGCATCCACCTTGGGCAGGCTGGAGCTCTGGTTCAGGGCAAGTGGTGCAATCTCAGGTCCCAGTCTCTGCTGATGGTCATAAGGCAGATCAGAGAAAACTTGAGACTGACTCTTACACCACCCCATGGTTCACGATCATCGGCAGCAGCACTTCATTCCTGGTGTTGTGGTGAAGTCTTCAGGACTCAGATGAGTTGAGAGCATATCCCAGAAAACAGAGACAGAAAGTTGGACAGAATAGGAAAGTAGGAAAAAGATAAGGGAAAGGTAAAAGAGAGAGAAAACAAAACAAATAATCAATTTCAATTTCTGATTACAAAAAGATAAATAAGCAGTTTAAATCAATGTTTCAATTTCAATTTTTTGATTTAATAATAATGATTTCTTGATTAAAATAAAATGATCAGTTAACAATCAATTTTCAGTTTTAATTTCTGATTACAAAGAGATGAATAAGCAATTTAAATAAATGTTTATAAATTTTAATCAATTTACCAATCAATTTCAATTTCTGATTACAAAAGACAAATAAACAATTTAAATCAATGTTTCAATTTCAATTTTTGATTCAATAATAATTTCTTCGTTAAAATATAATCAGTTTGAGTCAATACTTAAAGAAAATGCAACATAAATAATAACTAAAAATCAACCTTAATCAATATTCATGATGCAATACAACAAAGATAAGCAATTTTGAAGCAAGAAATGTTCAAATTACAAATCAAATAATTGATTTCATTTTAAAATGGAACACAACTAAAATAAGTAATTTTAAAACAAACAATTTTCAAATTTAAAACAGCAATTTTAGTAAAGTTACAGACACAAAGATTTAAATTATTTTTAGTACTCATTACCAAATCTTCTACAAAAACACTATCACAAGCAGTTCTAAATCATGCAAACCCATTGCTCATATACCCCAGTATTGTTTCAGGAATCTGCTTTGGATAACTTTCAAAGTTACAGACATTCTGTTCTGTTTCTAAGCAAATATCTTGAGCTCTGATTGCATTACTTTCACAGATAAACCCTTGTTGTTCCCAGACAATGTAAGTTTCCAAATTAATAGTTTGTTACTTTTCACTAATTTGACGAGCCCATTCTCTAAGATCAAAAGGATAGAGAATAGCTCTGTCATGATTCAGCCCCAATGCAGTGATAGGGAATATTGAATGTACTGGAGCATTACATGTGGTCAGTGCAAAGGCTGTGGCTGTGTTTGTGCTGTGGTAGTAATTTCACCAGGATTGGAATTCTTTTTCAAAATCATGGGCATTATCCGAAATTATTCTCCGAATTTCAGTAGGAAAAGTGGCTTCCTCCACTTCTTGTACAATTGAGGCAGCAACTGACTGCATCCACAATTGAGCCTGAATAAAGCAGAGAGCTAAAGAGATGTTAGCCAATGTATTCATTAATACTTCTAAATCAATACTATTCAAATTTCCCAATCTTGTTCCCACAACAGCGGTTATGTCTCTTGTTTGTTTCTTGAAAGGATCCTCCTACTTTTGCAACCAGGCTGTCCACCCCTAGAAAAGGTGAACAAGCTGGCAGAATTACTGAGACATTGTTTTGCATTGGCAATTTGACTTGTTTAAAAGACAATGCCAGATTAAACAATATTTGTTGTTGGCCAGTTTTCTGAATTACTCAAGGTCCAATTTCAAAAATTTTCAGGCTCAGTATAACCAGTGGTTGGGTAGTAGGTGTTATAACATTAAGTTCCCCTCCATGTTTTTTATTGTTTTTACCACATAATTTCATGGGAAAATTGTACAACAGTTCAATTTTGATTTTGAATCTCACAAAATGAAACACATCTGTAAGGTCCTGTGCCATGACTGCATACAGGTTCGATGAGGGATTCAACAATTAATCTTCACATCCCGTGGCATTATTCTGTGAAAAGTAAACACAATAGAATCTGCCACAAAGAGGCAGGAGGTTAAAATGATGGAACTATCCAGCATGTAATGCGTACTGGAATTCTGTTAACTTCCCAATCATTTTGCTGCCAAGAAGGAAGCCACTCTGTACCTCCTTTAAACACAGCATAAGAGTCAGTGTAGTTGCAAACAAAGGAGGCACTCTGCACTTCAAGCTGGAAAACATCCCAAATAACCATCAGCACCCCAACCCAAGAGTCACCCCATCCCCCAGCAATAATTTGTTCAGCAGAAGCATTAGTGAATGAAGAATTAGTGAACAAAGATTGTTTGGGGGAGAAAGCAGAAGCTACTTCAATTACTGAGGGAGTTTTGTCGTAGCTGCTGCCCAAGTTCTCAGTTTCTGTTATTGCCAGATTTTTTACAGTTCCTTCTGTTACTGAGGATTTCTGGGCCACCCCTTCAGGGGGGGCAGTCCCAGTAGTGGCTGTCTTCAAAAACTTCACTTCCTGAGAAGGTTTTTGAATTTTCTCTGAGGCAATTTGCAAGTTAGGGCTTTCCAAATGGGAGATTATTTTTTGTTGAGTATCCCTCACTACTACTATTTCATCTCCTCCCATAAGGGTATCATCAGTATATGGATAAACAGCCAGAGTGCCAGGATTGGGTTTTTTGATTGTCCATACAGGTAAGATTTACAAGTCCTGTATAACCGGTTTGATGTCTACTTTGGCACCACAGGGAAGAGGATATTGTTTTACATTTACAGGTAATTGCATAGGTGATTTATGGCCAGCGGAGAATTTTATTTCATGTATAATTTGCAAGCAGGCAGATTTTTGAATGTTTTCTAGGAGTTGGTCAGGGCTACCAATTAAAGCTACAGGGTTTTCCCTTTCCAAGGGGTTAAGCCTGCCTGCCCAAGTAACAGTGTGCTGAGTTAGGGACCAAAAGTTAAATTTGTCACCCATTGTTAAGAGAGCTCCATGGCCCCAGTGGCTACTAACTTCTTGTGTAGCTAATTTTAATATGAATCGGGACAGGCAATGAATATGTATTAGGTGTATTGTGCAATCCTAATTTGCAGAGAATTAAAAGAGAGGCAGAGTTCACCAAAGGTGTGCGTGTTTTTGGAGGAGCTATCCCCCTGGAGCGCTGAATAAATACATACCTACTCTTACACCTTATTTTGTGCGGTATAGAGAGTTTTTCCGCGCTTCACAGGGCTGGGCAGGGGGCTCGGGGCCCCCAGTGCAGATCCGTCCATGCTGTCCCCCTCCCCCCGAGCCCCAGTTCCGCTCCCGGGGGTCGCTGGATGCGAGGGGGTGGCGCAGGTGGGGTGGGAGTGGGGAGCGCTGGGCGCTGCGGCTCTGCCGCTGCTACAAATACAGGTTATGGGATTGGCTTCTCCTGAATATTCAAATTAATACTGTATGTGTAGTGGTTTTTTTAAATATAGTTGTTTTTAAAAATAACATAGGCTAATAATATGTCTTTGTAATAAATAAACTACCTACTTAATTAAATAACACCCAATGAAAGCACCTACTGCTAATAACCAGTTACCAGCAACAACAGTCTATAAAACTTAAAAATCGCAGCCCAATTTAAAACTAATAAAAAAAATTAAAACTACAATAAAAAAAACACGTTCTAAAATACAAACTCAATAAATAGCCAGATAAACACTTCCTAAAATATAAAAAATAATTTATAAAAAAGTTTATAAATATATAATAAGTTTATAAATATACGACAAGCTAAAACATTTTAAAAATATCTCCAAAAAATCAAGTGAACTCTTAGCTAAAAACCAAAGACCCAACCATTATAAGCTTTTTCTTTATTCTTTGTCTCTTATTATCTTTTATTAAGCCTTTTTAAATCTACGAAAAAGAAATCTCATTTTTCATGCCACTCACTGAGTAGTCACTACTGAGCAAATTGTTCAGTGCCGGCTCTGGCAGCTGCCCAGTCCCAGCCTCAGCTCTTCCTTGTTTCTTTTTCTCTCTTTCCTATTTCTCTACCTCACATTTCTTGTTCCATTAAATCCATGTTCAATCAAATCCATATGTTGGTCTCCTGTGGTCTCATTTGCACCTTCACTGGGCTGAAGGTGTCTCACCCTGCTGGGCCCCTTCTCACCACCATAGTTCTGGGATTCTGTCAGGGCTGCTCTCTCCTTTTCTTCTTCCCTCTGCTTTGAGCTGGGAATGGGCTGGAAAATGTCTAGCATGTTATAAGTACATCTTACAATATTGGCTTTTTGCAAATACGAAAATGGATGCTGTGTGTATAGTGTTAAAGTAACTCTGCTATACAGATACAGTTTTTATTTATGCTATTAACTAAACTTAGACACTGTAGTGAAATAGCTGATATAGTCATGCTTGTGGGAATTGAACTGCCTGCTTGGTTGGGATAACATCCAATGTATGTGTGATGAAGACCACTGCTACAATCAGCACCAAGTAAGGACCAAAGCCCAGGCTGGAGGTGATAATAAGAATGAACTGAAACCACAGCCAAGAAATGTGCACACTCTAAAAGGGCAAACTGAGAAGGAGCTGCTCTAAACAGTTCTTGGAACATGTAAACTACTGTGCTTGAAACTCGGAGGGGTTGACCAAGTATCCCAAGGCATATAATATAATATAATATAATATAATATAATATAATATAATATAATATAATATAATATAATATAATATAATATAATATAATATAATATAATATAATATAATATAATATAATATAATATAATATAATATAATATAATATAATATAATATAATATAATATAATATAATATAAATAATATGTAGAAACAACGGTTATACCAAGGCCACAGTATTGAGATGTTTATAATGATAATATCAGTAATTGGTGGATAACCAGAAGCACACCTCATAGAAAACTGGTAACTGCACTGCAGTTGAGAGCCAATGTCTGCCCCCCAAGAGAGATCCTGGCCAGGGGTACTTGTGAAAACCTGTAAATATTGTGGTGCTGATAATGAACCATCAGCCTGTATTATAGGGAACTGTCCAATTACTCAAAGCACCAGGAAAAAAGGCACAAAGAGACACATCTGTGAGCTGCGAGGCTAAAAAGAAGAATTGGACTGTGTTTCAAGAGGTGATGACAATGTGTTTTACGAGACAAATTTGATCTTTGTTGAAGGAGGAAAGGCATTCATGGTGAACATGACAGTCAGGTACAAGCACTCCAACTCATCCTTGAAAGTTGCTGCCAGGAAGGTCAGGAAATATCAGTGCCTTCACAAACTAACTCAAGATCTTACAAATGCATCAGACGCTGAATTTTTGGGATTTCCTATAGGAGCATGAGAAAAGTGGTGTGAGAAGAACTCTTCTACTGTTGGCCGTAGGTCTCTCTAAGATGAGGTAAGAGAAGACTGCCTGGGCCCAGAGCATCCAGAGCACTGCTCTCCTCCATTGATATGGTACATACTTTTGTGGACAAAGATCAATGGATTGTTTCTGTTCATGAAAATAAAAAATAAGGCTGAACGGCATTGCTGGACAGTGGGTAGGACATGTGGGAACAATTCAATTCTTTCAGTCATACTAAGTTGGCCACTGCCCGTATTTGGGATAAATTCACCAATTTGGCCCAGGTGGATGGGCCACCTATACTCAACCTGGAAAAGAAACCTATTATCATATATGTTTAGTAAGAAGCCATGAATGATCACGATTGGTTCCATCTTGCTGACTGTTCTCCAGAATAAGATCAGCAAGGTTAACTGAGGCATGCTCCCTCGAGCCAAGGCAAAGAGGATTTCTAAGAGCGGCAGGATGTGCTGAAAATTTGATAGTCCTACAAACAAAAATTCGATCTGCCAGAAGAGAACACAGGTCACTGGGTGTCGTATTCATAGACATTGCTAAGGTTTTTGACCAGCAGCATATTCTACATGGTCTGCAGCAAAGGGAAGTGGATTCCCATGTGTCTTGGTTTGAAGGACAGGTGTCTGCCAATAAAGGCAGAAGCTTTTCTTTGGAATGGAGAATATAAACTCCCTTCTTCCAAATTATTACTATATTTTTAAAATTAAGGGGCTCTCAGGCAAAGATATGGGAAGTAGGAATAACAATTCTTTAACAGGAAAATTAAAATAGGGTTGGAATAGAATACAGACAGAGTCAGAATACAGCTTGACACCCTCTCAGTCAGGGTGTTGGTAGCAGTCTAATTAAATGGTGGCTACAGTTTTCCCGCAGTGTCAGATGTGGTTTAGCTGAAGTAATGGACCAGTAGAAGGATGCAGTTTTCTTCTGAAGGTCCAGGGATGATGTGGAAAAGGCCTGGTTTTCTTCTGGAATCCAGTGGAAGGATGGTATTTTGGTGTTCAATATCTCAGTTTTTTTATTTAGTTAGGAAATGCTTGGCTCCTCCCCCTGGCTGGAGCATCTCCCAATATGATGATGTAATTTTATCAGTCATACAGTGGGACTTAATGGCTCAGTAGCAGATAATATCTTCCAGGAGAGAGGATGGGTTGTAGAAAAGATAAAGATGATTGCCCTGCCTAGTCTAAAAGATGGCCCATTAGCAGATAGTATGTGCCACAGAGATAAGGAATCGCTGCCTCACCTAGCTTCAACAGATGGTGAAAGAATACACAATTCTGGCCACATCAACCCAACACACCAGCTTGGTGAGTAATATGTATGAGAACATACATCATCATATGAAAGCCTCTTCAGAAAACTGACATACCAAAAAAATATACACCATCCCTAGACTAAGATACTTGGCAGACCAAATGGATGCAAAAGCAGGGCTCCTTGAATCCCTGACCTCCAGATTTGATCAGCTGTCAAGGAATGGCAATGCTTAACACCGTGCACATGTGATGTCATCCTGCACTCCAGCATGAAGGATGGAGTCTGGGTATCCCAACATTGATGGGACTCAATCCAAGTGTCCAGGCCCGAAGATTACATAGACTTGCCCAATATTCAAATGATGCATTAATATTATGTGGGGCTTTTTTGTTATAGTTGGGATTAAATGTGTGAGGCGGTATTTTTTGTTTGGATTTAGATGTTTATTAATTTTAATTTATATTTTAATTGTTTTTATTAATTTATTTTTTACAGACTGTGAGTTTTACAGTACTTTAAGTTAACAAATTAAAAATGAAGACTTATTTTTTACAGGGCTTTTCAAGGGTAAATTTTTAAATTAAGAAATGCTGCTTAAATTATTTTTGCTTTTAACTTAATAACTACCTATTTGTGTCTTGTAATGCATATATTTTATTTAATTATAAAATACTACTTAGACATATGAATTAGAAGGCAAAAAGAAGGAAAAACTTTTGTTCTAAAAGTCCTATTTTTATTTATATATATATTGCTGTATTCTAAAACTTTTAAAGTCTGAGTTTTTTACTATGTGATATTACACATTTTTATTTAAACTACAGACTTATAATCTCAGTTTTATTATTTAAGTTTGGAAGTCTTTTCCATGACCTGAGGTTAAATGCAGTGTTCTCTTGGGGTCAGTGCTTGTCAGCACAGAAAGTCTAAAATTCTCAGTGACCAGGGTTCCAACACCTTAAGATTGTTCATGAAAGAAGAATGCTGCGATCAAGTATATAGGAAATTATAGATGAGAGCTGGAGGAGATTGAGAAAAGATCCTGTCAATATGGGAGGCTAAACCTAAGATAGAACTGCTGGATAGTGCAGGTAATGCACAACACCAGAATTGGATGTAGCTACTACAAAAACTCAATATCCACAACTGTGTAACTGGAGGAAACAGGAGTTTTGGTCCTCCCAAATTTCCCCTGCCCCAGTAATGCAGCTACACATGGGGAGGGGGACTGGCTCAGGCACCTCATGACAGAGCAGAAATCCACCTGCAGCCCACGGAGGCCCAGAATGGAGGAGGGATTTACCTCCATCCTGTGCTGGATCCTGCTCTGCAGTAGATCCATTCCCAAAGGAGGCCATGACCCAATAGGAATCCTGTGATGGAGCAGGATCCTGCAGGACCTGTAGAACCCTGGGGAGAGGAGCTCACCTGCAGCAGGTTCCTGGATTGCTTAATGATCACATGGGGTCCCATAGTGGTATCCTTGGTTCTGTTGGGCCTCATGGCATCAGAATGGCCCCTTGGTTCCGTTGGGCCCCATGGTGTCAAAATCACCCCTTGGTTCTATGAGGTGCCATGGTGTCACAATGCCCCATTGATTCCATAAGGCACCAAGGTGTCACAATGCACCCGTGGTCCCATTAGGCCCCATGGTGTCACAATGGCCCCTTGGTTCCCAGAGGCCCCATGGTATCACAATTGCCCCTTGATTCTTTCAGACTCCATCGTTTCTAAATGGCCCCTTAGTTCTGATTGGCCTCGAGGTTTCACAATGGACCATTGGTTTTGTAAGGCCACAAGGTCTCACAACAGCCCTTGGTTTCATTCGGCTCCATGGTGTCTTAATCACCTCTTGGATTTCTGAGGCTCAATGGTGCCAAAAAACCCCCTTAGTTTTGTTTGGCCTCATGATGTCCAAATTTCCCCTTGATTCTGTTAGAACCCATGGTGTCACAATGACCCCATTGTTATGTGAGGCCCCATGGTCTCACAATGGTCCCTTAATTCCGGTGGACACCATGGTTTTACAAAGGACCCTTGGTTCTGTGAGGCCTCATGCTGTCAAAAGGGTGCATTGAATCAATGCGACCAAATGGTGTCACAATGGCCACTTGGGGTTACAAGGCCCTGTGGTGATGCAATGGACCCTTGGTTCCATGAGACCCCTCCCGATGGTACCACAATGGCCTTTTGTTAGCATGAGGCCCCATGGTGTTGCAATTGCCCCTCTGTTCAATGAGGCTTCATGGTGTTCACAATCACCCCTTGGTTCTTTTAGGCCCCATGGTGTGACAATGGACCCTTGGTTCTTTTAGGCCCCATGGTGTCACAAAAGCTCCTTGGTTTTCTTAAGCTCCAAGATCTCACAATGACCCCGTGGTTCCGGTGGACATCCTGGTTTTACAATGGACCCTTGGTTCTGTGAGGCCCCATGGTGTCAAAATGGAGCATTGCGTCTATGCAACCAAATGGTGTCACAATGGCCCCTTGGTTCCCTTTGGCCCCGAGGTTTCACAATGGACCATTGGTTCTGTAAGGCCACAAGGTCTCACAATGGCCCTTGGTTTCATTAGGCTCCATGGTGTCTTAATCAGCCCTTGGATTCCATGGTGCCAAAAATATCCTTTGGTTTTTTTTGGCCCCATGGTGTCACAATTTCCTCTTTGTTCTGTTAGGACCCATGGTGTCAAAATGGCCTCTTGGATCTGTGTGGTCCCATGGTGTTCAAGAGGACCTCTTGGTGCCATGAGGTCCCTTGGTGTCACAATGGCATTTTGGGTCTGTTACACTCCATGTTATCACTATGGCTGCTTTGTACAGATAGGGCACGTGATCAAACAATGCCCCCTTTGTTCTGTGAGGGCCCATGGTGTCAAAATGGTCCTGTTGTTCTGTGAGGCCCTATAGTGTCAAAATGGCTCCTGGGTTCCCTTAAAACCCATGGAATCATAATGGCCCCTTGGTTCTATTCGATCCATGGTGTTAGAATGGTCTCTTGGTTTTATGAAGCCCCATGGTGTCACAATGGCCACTTGGTGCCTTGAGGCCTCATGTTGTCACAGTGTTGCCTTGGTTCTTTGAAGGCCCTTGGTGTCACAATGGCTCCTAAGTTCCATGAGTTCCATGGTGTCACAATGGCCCCTTGGTTCTTTGAAGGCCCTTGGTGTGACAATGGTCCTTTAGTTCTGTGACACCACATGATGTCAGAATGGCCCTTGGTTTCGTTAGGCTACATGGTATCGCATTGACTCCCTGGTTCTCATAGGCCCCATGGTGTCAGGATAGCCCCTTGATTCTGTTAGACCTCAAGGTGGCACAATGATCCCTTGCTTCTATTAGGCTCCACGGTATCTCCGTAGTTACTTGAGGCCCCATGAAGCCTCAACGACCCCTATTTTCTGTTAGGCCTCATTGTGTCACAATGGCCCTTTGGTTCTCTTAGGCCCCATGGTGTCACAGTTGCGACTTGGTTCTGTTAGGCCACATGGTGTCACAATGACACTTTGGTTCTTTGAGGACTCATGGTGTCAACATTGGCCCATTGTTTCCATTATGACCCATAGTACCATAATGGCCCCTTCATTCTAGGAGGCCTCGTGATGTCACAATAGCCCCTTGGTTTTGTGAGGTCCCATGGTGTCACAACAGACCATTGGTTCCAGGCAGAAGAGTCCTTGCAGGGATAAAGGTGCTCCTGCCCTGCTGCAGCCTCAGCCAGCGCTGTCCAGAGTGAGAGGAAGATGAAGGTGGCTGTGCTCAGCATGGCCCTGCTCTTCTCCATCCTGCTGTGCCCCCTGGCACAGGCTAAGGTGAGGCACCAGCCAAACGCTGTCCCCGTACCCTGCCCTTTGCTGTCACCCATCCCATCCTTTTGGTCCCTTCAGGAATTCCATCCCTGCTCCCTCCTCTGTGTCCTCTCCGGGCTCCTCAAACGCCTCCCCCTTACCATTCCGGAGGCCTCTCCTTCCATGTCCCCCCTCAATCCTTTGCTTTTCTTCATGGCCACTGCACCGGGGCCCCCTTCAGCAATTCCCTGACTCATTCCCCCTTCCCAAATCCTCTCTGGGTCCTGACACTTTTGTCCCCACCCATCCTCGTTTTTCTGTCCCCACCCAGCCCCTTCCTTGCACTCCCATATCCCTACCCTCCAATTCCTTTCTCCTCCCCTCTACCTCACACCAAGACCCTTCCATACCCCCAGCCCAGTCCCTTGAGCCCTCAACTGGCCCCAGTTCAGTGTCTTTGGGTCTCCCTCCCATCCCAAACAGACCTCCTTGACAGCCCTGAATTCCCACCCCATTGCCCCCGCCCTGCTCCCTGCACCCATGTCCCCTCAAAGCCCCATGGGGTCCAATCCAGACCAAACTTTTGTTCTCCTTTCCCAGATACTCCTGGAAGGAGTCCAAGATGATCTACAGGAAGTGAGTGGGGTGCTGGGATTGGATGGCATCCCCTCAGGGAATTTGGGGGGTCAGTTGTGTCGCCCCATCCCTCCCTGGCACTGGGGCCATCACAGTACCCGGTGAGGTCTCCTGGTCTCTCTGCACATTGATTTAAACAATGTCACTGTGGGAGTCCAGGGTACCTCCCTGGCTCCTCTGGGGATACAAAAACACCCCTGGCAGACCCCTCTGAGACCCCCTAGTGTTGTCCAGGAGGCGCAGGGGCTGGATTTGGCTCCTTGGGAGAATTTGCCAACGCTGAGAGAAGAGACACAGAAAATGGTGACAAGTAGAGTGTAAATTAGAATATTAGAATGTAGTATAAGTAGGTTTTTGGATTGTTTATATTAGGAGCCATGTGGCCAAGATGGAGGATCCTGGGTGTGGTGGGCTTCTTCCTCCTTCTTCTTCATGTCATCCATGTTGAAGTTGCACCCTGGGAACCACAGATTGGATGGGGAAAGAACTGGACATTGTTGAAAATTTGTAAATATTGTATACGTAGTTTGGAGTATAAAGGCCTTGGCACAGCCTGCCCAGAGGTTCTTCTGCAATGGTTGACCTGCAGAGCGGACCTGTGTTGGGCTGGCTGAAACATTTTTAAAGATAAGATAAATAAACAGCCCTGAAACAACACAAGGTCGTCTCAAGCTGCTTTCTCGCCGGTGTCTCTGAGAGAACCAGACTTCTGACCACCTGCATGCCCTCTCTGGGGAGGTCTCATGCCTGAAGAGACCCTCAGGGACCGGACACCTGGTGTGCCAGGGTGTGCGTCTGGATTCCTGGACTTGTGGGTGTTGGTAGCGTAGTTCACAAAGGTGAATACGACCGCCAAACCCTGAAAATCCACCTGAAGAAAGCTGCAGAAGAGAGACCTTGAGCCAGTGCCAGAAAAGCCAGTTACCAGACTCGTGTCGGAAGGGAGGATTCCAGGAATTCCTCTCCCTGCACATCTGCTGGACAGAAGCCCAGAAGGACTCTGAATCGGGTCTGATAGCTTTGCATTTTGGTGAGTCGGTTCAGATCTAAGATGCACTACAGGCACACACACCATGGGTGGGTCCTTCAGCCAAGAACAGGTCCAAATATTAACTATGTTGAAGTTTTTAGTCTCCTCACACCCAATTTCAGTAACGGAGGATGAACACAGAGATTTGCTTGTGTGGGTACGAATGCGTTACCCCCGAATTTACACAAGTCAGATATTTAAAGTAGGATTTTGGCAGCAGGTAAACAGAGATATATACCACACTGAAACAAAAGATAATAAAAAATAATAATAAAAATAATAATAAAAAATAAAAAGATAATAAAAAAGATAATAAAAGATAATAAAAACAAAATATAATAAAGCAAAGGATCTTTTAAAAGTAGAACAAGTAATGCTGGAAGCTTTGACTACTGAAACAGTAAAGGTTTCTAGTCCTTTGAAGGCTATAGAGGGTCTTCCAGGACTGGAGGAGGGGGTGTTGCGGTGACCTGGTTCTGGGTTAAGCCCGGCACGGCAGCCCAAACCCCAGGGCCTCTCCGTCCATATGCTCCAGACATCAACTTGGTGGACAGTAAAATGGCATTTATTGAAGGGTCACAGGGGTTTTTATAACTTGGACTCTTCGTGTCATTTCCTTCAGCTCACGTCTGGCTGGGTGAGGCCAGGCACGGAGCAAAGGTCTCACTGCGAGGGGGGAAGGGGTCCTAACTGACCGTACAGCTCAAATTCTTCCGCTCACATATCCCTAACTCTCCACATTTCCCGCCCCCCCCTCATGATTAGTAAAAATCGTATAAAATTCTAAAATGTAGACATTATAAAATTTCATGGGTTAGTAAAGTTAGTATAAAATTGTAAATGTGTTAGTAACTGGCATGCCTTAAAATAATTGTCAGCAGTCGACAAACATAATGTTAACTGTACTAGACACTTTTTAACGAATTGCACCAATTTGTTCAACATGCAGGGCCCGAAGATTAGTGTTAGTAAGATTATAGTGAGTGGGCCTATTAGGGTAGAAATTAGGGTGGTGAGCCATGGGGACTGGTTGAACCATGACTCGAACCAGCCTTGTTGAGCTTCTCTGTCCATTTCTCTCAGGTTCAGTCGATGTCTCAGTTCAGCCATGGAGTCTCTAACGACTCCGGTGTGGTCTGCATAAAAGTAGCATTCCTCTTTCAAGGCGGCACACAGGCCTCCATGCTGCATGAACAGGAGATCCAGTCCTCGCCTGTTTTGGAGGACGACCTCTGAGAGTGAGGAAAGGGATTTTTCTAGAGAAGAAATGGATTTCTCAATTCTCTGCAGGTCCTCGTTGACGGTCATCTGCAGTTGGGCCAGTCCTTGATGTTGTGTTGCAAGGGCCAAGACGCCTGTGACAGCGCCGGTAACTCCTAAACCGAAGAGCATTGCGATGGTGATGCCCGTTAGCACTTCGTGCTTGTGGAGCCGGTCAGGTTCCTCGAACAAGCAGTACACTTCTTCTTCCTGGCGATACAGGACTCTGGGGACAATTAAAACTTGGACACAAAAGTCAGTAGAATGATCGAATTTGTCAAGGGGTACACATGGGCGTACCCCGGATTGTTGACAGACCGACATTCCCGATGCTGCTGGGATCACCCACTGGAACTTTCCCCCTTTTAAGTTTGATGAATTCCTGGCAGACATTGCCCATCCGCTTTGCCAAGGTTGCATTGCCAAAGCATTTGCCTTGGCCCGTAACCTGTCTTGGGGTAATGCCTCTCCAGGGGATGTCCCATCTGCATTGACGTGGATGCTTTGACTTTGAAAAGATGAATGGGAGATCGAGGGCAACACCTTCGTAAAAAGGAGGTTGTGCATCATAGCATAACCAGCATGATTCTGTGAGGTTCGGGTTGGATTGGTTTAACGATAAAAAGGTAGCATTTAACACGCTCAAGAATGGATTGGAGAGGGTTGGCTTGGCTAAGAGATTGGATGGGGAGGAGGTAGATTTTAGCATCTGTATTTTGTGGCTAATGCTATGGTAAACATGCCATTACACTGGTTATTGCAGTGCGAACTGCTGCTTGGATGGGAGTGAGGTGTTCTTCCTTTGCAACATGTCTGATCATGGTTGTGAGATTGGACCCAGATGGCAGTGATCTTAAAATGTCCTTGGTGGCTGAATTGCATTGCTGGCGTAGGCAGTCTGCCAGCACAGGACCCTTCGCCTCTGAAGGTAATGCAGAGGAATCTAATGTTGCCTGAAGACAGTCCACAAACTGAGTGAAGCTCTCACTCTCACTTTGCTTTATAGTGGACCGTGGCGAAGGTTTGGCTATGAGTTTAGAAGGTGCACGGATGGCTTCTCGGGCAGCATGGGTTGTTGTCATGACCTCATGGGCCCACAGGCCTTCTGCCTGTGCTTGTGGGGTGCTCATAGTTGGGTCTGTGCCCATTAGCCTCTGTATGCTGGAGTCGTGTATTGGATGGTCTGCCCCTTTTACTAAGGCTAGCTGCTTTACCCATATGTCCTCCCATTCTTGTTTAAAAACGATCATCCCCGCCCCATTGAAAATTAGCCTGCAAGTCTGTTTGATATCAAAGGGGAGCATGTCATCTCCTCCAAAAACGCTATCAATGAGTGTGGAAACCATAGCAGAATTAATTCCCCTGTCAGCAATAGCTTTGACAATTGCCTGCACGTCCTTTGGGTTTACCGGCGAATAGGTTCTTTGATTTCTGCCTGCCCCCCCGACTTGAACCGGGAACACAAGAGTGGCCGATGGAGCCCACTCAGCACAAGCTATTTTTATTTTCCGCCAGTCTGTAAGTGGGGTTCGATCTTTCTCTGATATCGCTTTAACCCACGCCGTAGCGTTGCTGCTAGTGATTTTATATGCCACTGCTCCCTTTTTGTTACAGCCTGAATCGGTGTCAGAGTTGTCCTCTGACCACCTTCCCAGCTGCCCATCCAAGCTCGAGTCAGAGTCCGAGTCGGAAGCCGACTGACTGGATACTTCCAGGCTGCTGAGCCTTTTCCTTGGGCTCCGCCCCCACCCCTTTTTCCAGGGGTTGGGCCGTTCCCTCCCCCTGTGCTCCCTCTGCCTCCTGCCGGGAGAGGGTCTTTACCTATAAGGACCTGATTTAAAATGAGCTCTTTGATTGGTCTTAAGCTCCTTCTCGGGAGCCGCCCCTTCTCCTTGCTCGCTATCCCGCGAGCCTTCTGCATATCCGCCTCCTGCGCCACTGGTCCACCCCCATCACGTGCTCCGGTGACATTTTCAAACGCATAAGGCAGGGGTGGCCTTTTATCAATCACTTTGGATTCTGAGATTATAACTGCGTTCCGTCACTCCTCTGCTAGCCCCTGCCAAAGTGTTCTGCAAGGTAACTAAAATCCTAATTTTCTAAGTAGTGTTTCAGAAAAAGACCCCAATGAAGGGTATTCCCACCAATAGCCTCTTGGGGGAAATGTTAGATGGTTGGGATAGAAAAGATTTGGACAAAATAAAAATGATAGAATAATGTGTGGAAATTTGGCCTAAGGAAAGTATTTCAAAAGGACCTGTTTATTGGCTGTGGTACAGGTCTAAGGAAAAATGGTTATGCGTAATTTTAAATAATTTAAATTTAAATTAAAAAAGGTACTAGATACAGAGGAAATAAAATATGCTGCTTATTGGCTAGAGAGTGTGGAAAAGGATAAGAAAGTAAAAGTGTATAAAGTATCTAAAGAGCAAGTTCTTAAAAAAGGGACAATATCTGGGAAGGGGTAGGATCCCTTGGATTGCCTCCCACCTCCTCCACCTCCAACTCCACCTGCAGTCCATTCTCATTGTTACCTCCTCCAACTCAACATCCAGCCCTAACAATTCACCCTATTCCAACCTCCACCCTCTCAACTCTATCAGCCTCACTTTCATATACCTCTCCGGGACCCACCTCTCTTCTTTCCCCTATACACCCTGTTTCACTTCCTAACTCCCCAGTGTCACCTCCCGTTCTATCCGGTTCCCTTCCAGCCCTTCAGACTCCCACAGATACCTCAACACTCCTCTCCCTACCTCTGGAATTCAACCCTGTCCCTCCAATGCCTGCCTAACACCCCAGAGTATTCCTATTCCCATCCCAGCCCCCAAAACCTTCCAAAGTGCTTCTCCTTGTATTGAGGGGGAAATGTCAGGTACAATAGAAGGTGGCCTGAAAGGTCATACCTATAACACCAGATAGCAGACAAAAAGATACCAAGATCAGGAGGGAAAATCTGAATGAATGCTACGCCTGAGGGAAGTACCTATGGGAGCTGCTGGGGGGAGCATGAGGTTTGTAAATGCACCATTGGCTGCTTCTGAGGTGAGGAGCTTTAAAAAGGAGATCAAAAGTTTGCTAGAGGACCCAATAGGTGCTGCCCCAGGGACTAGGGATGCTGCCCCAGAGCCTAACCCTGCCCCACGGACTCAGAATGCTGCCCCAGAGCCTGGGGTTTTTTTGTGGGTTTGCTAAATAACAAGTTTTTTCCACTTTTCCCTAGGAGGAAGTTCTTCTCGAACCTGGTAGTGGGAGGGGAGAGGAGTTCTGGGGGTTTGTTCCTTAGGAGGCTCCTTTGTTTCCCCTAATTTTGTCCTAAACCAGGACAAATATTATTGGCGCCTAACGTGGGCACAAGAAAGTGGAAAAAACTATTACTTTGTAACTGTGTATTGGTATAGATTTATAATGTCTTTTGGGGTGGTGGCTGGCTTGTGGTTTTGGTTAGTAGAGTTTTTTGAGGTCCTAATACCTCTCTAGTCTCTGGGGTTATTTTCCTCTCCGCAAATAGCTCCAGTACTGTCCCTTATTTGTAGCTTTTGTACTAGGGGGATACTGACCAAAATATTTATTAGGCTGGGCTTGGTTGCGATGACTTGTAAGAGGTTTATAAAGATGCTGGAATCTGTTCCAGTAATGTCTTCTGCTTCCTGGCTATGGTTATACACTCAGTTTGTTAGAGGAGAAGCAGGGGAGGAGGCTTTTCAGTCTTTATTTTCCTTTGTCTCCTCTGAATCTTTTACATCTTTATTAGAAAATGTGCAGTTTTCCCTGAATAATAAAGAAATCATCTTTCTGATGTTTAATTTAGTAAGCTTCCTTTACATAGTCTGCAGTTTATATAAAATGAGGGCTGAGATTACTAGAGGTGCTGGTGTGACTCATGATTTAGGAGCAGAGCAAAGTGTGAGGAGTCCTGAATGCTGTGAGAGATGGCAGAACCTGGGCCAAATTTTAAAGGAATTTTCTGATCCTATAATTTGGAACTTTCCACACGAGCAAATTCAGAACCCAGATGAGGTGGTAAAATATTTGAAAGAGAAGTGCCATAATAACCCTAAGGAAAAAAAGATTACTGCAGTGAGTTGGGCCCTGGCATATGCTTATCGTACCCTATTAGATACTGTAGGACCACAAACAGAGGAAGGGGAACAGGGAGATAAATTAGTTACTATCCCGGTTACTCAGGCTGCAGTTAACACCCAGGCTCGAGGACAGGGGCCAAATTAGACAGTAAGCTTCAACCAGTGGCTGTTGCCACCCATACAAGAAGTGGGATGCACACAACTAAGACTAATCGCCCAGTGGAGGATGATGATGATGATGATGCAGAAGGACCCTCAACACTCCTGAAATGAAACCCGGAGTCAAAGGGATCGGTGCAAGATCAGAGACCAATCTCGAATCCTTTTCCTTGAAGGACGTTCGTGGTCTAAGGAAGGATTATATGAGATGACCTGATAAGTTCATAATTAGTTGGCTGGTTAGGCTTTGGGATGTGGCAGGCAAGGCTACAATTCTGGACGGCACTGAAGCGAGACATCTGGGATCCCTGCCACATGATCCTGTCATTGTTCAAGGGATGATGAGGGGGACTAACCCTCACGGCCTCTGGGCATGGGTCCTAAATAGTGTGGCACAAAGATACCTATATACAGATGATTTGTATATGCAGCAGACCCAATGGAAGACTATAGAGCAAGGGATCCAAAGCCTGAGAGAGATGGCAGTGGTGGAGATAATTTTCTCAAATGATATAACAACTAAGAATCCAGATTTAGTACCTTGTACCCCAGTGATGTGGAGAAAACTTGTGTGGCTTTGGCCACCTGAATATGCATCTGCCCTAGCAATAATGAAACAGGATGACGTGTATGAGACAGTACTTGGTATGGCAGAGAAGATTTGTGCATATGCGGATGCAATACATGGCCCGACTCATGGTAGAATTGCAGCTGTGGAAACACATTTACAAGATTTAGAAGATAAGATAGAGGAGAATCATTGGAGACTCAGGGAGGAGATTAAGGAGGACCTCCTCCAAATCTCAGCTGTACAGATAAGAAACCCTGGTACCCAACACAGATGTTCCCCCAATTGGGAGAGGAGGTACACTCCCAGAGCTGAGTTGTGGTTTTTCCTGCGGGATTCTGGGGAGACCATGAGGAAATGGGATGGGAAGTCTACGGCTGCTCTGGCACAACAGGTGCAGGATTTGAAGGAAGGAAAGATTGAAAGAGGAAGTTCCACCAAAAGGAGAGCTGCTCCTGTTTCTCGCAGCCAAAGTGCCGAACGTGATACTGATAATGACATGTCTGACCCTCTTGAGGGAACCTCTAAGATGTATGCCCCAGAAAAGAAGGAGATACAGGCTTAGAGGGGTCCTGCCTCTAGCCAGGGTGAGGCAAGGAAGAACCATGTGCTTTGGACCGTATGGATTCCTAGGCCTGGCATATCAAAACCACAGAAGTATAAAGATTTAGTGGACACACGAGCAGTATACGATAATTCCATCAAGATACATGGGGGCAGAATCTGTTTCTATTGCTGGTATGACAGGTGGATCACAGGACTTCACCCTGGTGGAAGCTGAAGTGAGCTTAACTGGAAAGGATTGTAAGAAACCTCTTACTGTGACTGGTCCACAGGCCCCATGCATTTTGGGCGTAGATTACCTTCAGAGCAGGTATTTTAAGGACCCAAAAGGACCCAGATGGGCATTTGGGATAGTGGCTGTGATGGCAGAGCACATCTGGCAATTGAACACTTTGCCTGGACTGTCTGAGAATCCAATAACATTAGGACTTCTGCAGGGAGAAGAGTAAAGATTACCAATTGCCACTTCAACAGTACACCGCCAGCAGTATAGAACAACTCGAGATGCTGTGATTCCTATTCATAACATGATCCGAGAGCCAGGGGGTGGTCAACAAAATGCACTCACCCTTTAATAGCCCCATTTGGCCTGTGCATAAATCTGATGGGGAATGGAGACTGACTGTGGACTATCGGGCATTGAATGAAGTGACTCCACCGCTGAGCGCTGCCGTGCCGGACATGCTGGAACTCCAGTATGAGTTGGAGTCCAAGGCAGCAAGGTGGTATTGCCACCACTGACATAGCAAATGCATTCTTCTCCATTCCTTTGGCAGCAGAGTGCAGGTCTCAGTTTGCTTTCACCTGGAGGGGCGTGCAGTACACCTGGAACCGACTGCCCCAGGGGTGGAAGCACAGCCCCACCATCTGTCATGGACTGATCCAGGCTGCACTGGAATAGGGTGAAGCCCTGGAACATCTACAATATATTGATGATATCATCGTATGGGGAAACACAGCAGCGGAAGTGTTTGAGAAAGGAGAAAAAAATATCCAAATTCTCCTGGAAGCCAGCTTTGCCATCAAGAAGAGTAAAGTTAAGGGACCAGCTCAGGAGATTCAGTTCCTGGGAGTGAAATGGCAAGATGGACGGTGTCAGATTCCTACTGATGTTATTAACAAGATTACAGCTATATTCCAACCTACTAACAAGAAGGAGACACAAGCTTTTCTAGGTGCTATCAGCTTTTGGAGAATGTATATCCCTGAGTACAGCCAGATTGTGAGTCCTCTCTACCAGGTCACTCACAAGAAGAACGATTTCCACTGGGGCCCTGAACAGCAGCAAGCCTTCACCCAGATCAAACAGGAGATTGCCCATGCAGTAGCCCTTGGCCCAGTTAGGAGGGGACCAGATGTGAAGGAACGTACTTTACTCAGCAGCTGGGAGCCATGGTTTGTCTTGGAGCCTGTGGCAGAAGGTGCCTGGTGAGACCCGAGGTCGACCCCTGGGATTTTTGGAGCAGAAGTTACAGAGGGTCCGAGGGTAATTACACTCCCACAGAGAAGGAAATCTTGGCTGCCTATGAGGGAGTCCAAGCTGCTTCAGAAGTGATTGGTACGGAAGTACAGCTTCTCCTGGCACCCCGACTGCCAGTGCTGGGGTGGATGTTCAGCGGAAAGTTTCCCTCCACCCATCATGCCACCAGTGCCACGTGAAGCAAGTGGATTGCCCTTATCACTCAGCGCGCCCAGATTGGAAAACTAAATCGCCCTGGGATTTTGGAAATAATTACAAACTAGGGAGATTTTTGGCCTAATGGGCCCTTTTAGGATCACATGGCGCTTTGGTCCTGATCCTTCTCCTCACAGTTCCTGCCCTTCCCTTTTCCCATCCTTTCCCAATTCAGGGTTTGGAGGAGGAGGGGAGGACGAGGAAGAGGATGGAAGGAGGAAGAGGCGGAGTGGCAGCAGAAGCAGGAGGAGAAGAAGCAAATGAAGCGCGTGAGCCCAGAGCTCCCTGAACTCGCAGCCCCCACAGGATGAACCCAGTCACTCCCTGTCATTCCCTATGATGATGCAACTTCCCCTCAGCACAGTCCCAGGTTCTCCAAGCTCCTTCCATTTTCCTCTACTGTGTTACCAGTTCTCCCACTTGCCCCAGTATAATCCCAGTTTCTCCCTGTCAATGCCAGCATGACTCCAGTAGTGTCCAGTATAATCCCTGTGACTCCCTGTCTCTCCCAGTATATCCCAGTCACCCCCAGCATGCTGCCAGTCACTCTCACTTCTTCCCAGTTGCTTTCCATATGATTCCAGTTGTTCACAGCCACTCCCAGTCCATCCCAGTATGAGTCCAGTCACCCTCAGTGTGATCCCAGTCTCACCCAGCATGGACCCAGCTGCTCTCACTGTGATCCCAGGATGATCCCAGCTGCTGGCAGAATCCTTCCAGTTGTTGCAAGTTCCTCCCAGGATGATCCCTAGAATAGCCCCAGTCTCTCTCAGCATTGTCCCACTATCACCCAGTTGCCCCCAGCCTGGTTCCAGTCCCCCCAGTATGGTTACAGACACTCTCATTATATCCCTGTTGCCACAGTTGTCTCAGAATGATTCCAGTCTTTTCCAGTTACGCGAAGTTGTGTCCAGCCTGACCCCAGTTTCTGTCAGTGTCCTGTATTCCCAGTTGCTCCCAGTATGATCCCTGTTCTGGCCTCAGTCCCCTCAGCATGGTTCCAGTACCTTCCAGTTGATCCCAGTTGCTCCTGATGTGTCCACATTTTCCTCCCAACATGGGTTCAGTAGCTCCCAGTAACCCCCAGTCAGGTTCCACTCGCACTCACTATAATCCCAGTGGCTCCCAGAATGATCCCAGTAGGACCCGTAGTCACTCCCAGTATGGCTCCAGTCCCTCACAGTATGATCCATTGCATCCAGTCACCCCCAGTATGGTTCCAGTCATCTCCAGTATGATCTCAGTCACTCCCAGATCCTCTCAGTATTCTTCCAGTCATGCCCATCGTGATTCCCTGTCACTTCCAGAGTGCTCCAGTTGTTCCCAGTCAATCCCAGTTTGGTTCCAGTTGTGGCCAGAACTTTTCCAGTCACTCCCAGTCTGATTGCAGTGTGATCCCAGTCATTCTCAAATATTCCCAGTACTATTCCAGTCACTCCCAGTACGATACCAGCCATTTCCAGTAGGATCCCAGTATGACTGTGACATGGGCACAGCTGCTCCCATTATCATCCAGTGTGGTTCCAGTTGCACCCATTTCTCCTCACTGTGGTTTCAGTCTCTCCCAGTGTATCCCAGTTGTTGTCAGCATGTTCCCAGTCACTCCCAGGTGTCCTCATCTGCTTCCAGACTGTTTCCAGTTGCTCACAGCCTCTCCCATTCATCCTCAGTGCAGTCCCAATTGCTGCCACTGTGATCCAGTATGATCCCAGTATTTCTTAGTATGGTTCCAGTTGCTCCCTGTTCCACCCAGTGTGATCCCAGTGGCCCCCAATTGCCCCTAGGACAGTCCCAGTCACTCCATACATGATCCCAGTCCCTCTCAGCATGGTCCCAGTCATGCCCAATTCCCCCAGTATAGAGTAGTTACTCCCACTGACTCCCAGTGTTTCCAACACCTTGAATGCCGTAAATCCAAGGCTTTTGTGGGAATTTAAGAGGGCACATGGAGGAATAGAAAATCCCAGAAAGATGTTATTGTATGGGAAATTGGAAGGGAACTGGAGAACTCGAAATTCCCAATGCCAAGAATGCTGCAATTCCACAGTTTTGGTGGGAATTTGGAAGGGGAACTGGAGGATTCTAAATTCTCAACACCCAAAATGTCATTATTCTGTGGCATTTTATTGGGAATTTGGGAGAGGAACTGGAGGATTCTAAATTCTCAACACCCAGAATGTCATTATTCTGTGGCAGTTTATTGGGAATTTGGGAGAGGAACTGGAGGATTCTAAATTCTCAGTGCCTGGAATATGGCTATTCCATGGGAATTTAGGAGGGGAGCTGGAGGATTCCAATTCCCGACTCCCAGAATGCTGTAATTCCATGATATTGGTAGGAATTTGGGAGGAGAGCTGGAGGATTCTAAATTCCCAACGTCCGAAATATGGTTATTCCATGGGAATTTGAGAGGAGAACTAGAGGATGCTAAATTCCCAACACCCAAAACGCTGTAATTCCATACTTCAAGTGGGAATATAGGAGGGAAACAGGAGGATTCCAAATTCTTAATGCCTCAAATCCTGTTATTGCGTGAGAATTACTAAGGGAAACTAGAGGGTTCAAAATTCCCAACACCGAGAATGCCATTGTTCCATGGGAATTTGGGAGGGGAACTGGAGGATTCTAAATTCCCACTGCCAGGAATGCTGCTTTTCCATGGGAATTTTGGAGGGCGTATGGGTGATTCTAAATTCCCAACACCTGGAATGTCATTATTCCATGGGAATTTAGGAGGGGAGCTGGAGGATTCTAAATTCCCAGTGTCAGGAATGCTGTACTTCCATAGTTTAAGTGGGAATCTAGGAGGGAAGCAGGAGGGTTCTAAATTCTCGGTGCCCGAAATGCCGTTATTCAATTGGAATTTGGGTGGGGAACTGGAGTATTCTAAATTCCTGCCACCCAGAATGCTGTTATTCCTCTGGAATTTGATGGAATTTTAGGACGGCTTATTGGGGATTCTAAATTCTTGACACCCGGAATGCCATTATTCCATTTGAATATGGAATAGGAACTGGAGGATTCAAGATTCCCAACACCCATAATAATGTTATTCCATGGGGATTTGGGTGGCGAGCTGGAGAATTCCAAATTCCTGATGTAGGGAATGCTGTAATTCCATTGCTTTAGAAGAAACCTGGGAGGGGAGTAAGAGGATTCTAAATTCTCAGTGCCTGGAACGCCGTTATTCCATTGCTTCCCAGTGTTCCCCACCAAACCCAAATCTGGACCTTCAAACCCAACTTTTCAAATGCAATCTTTGGTCACCAAATCCAACCTTGAACTTCAACTCCACCCTGGACTATTAAATTCAACCTTTAAGCACCCGGGATGGGATGGGATGGGGTGGGATGGAGCCAAACTGGCTGCAGGCACCAGCCCTGAGGCCCAGCTCTGCCACTCACCCTCCTGTGCTGGCTGGAACTGCTCCACCTCTTCAGTCTTCTGTGCTGGGGCAGCTCCAGGGCTCTCTTCCTCCTCCGTCACCCAGGCCATCCTGGGCACTCTCGGGGGTCTCTGCTCCATGTCAGTGACTGGATTGATGGCTTCTTGCAGGAGAGATGCCTCGGAAAAGCTCCCAGTCAGCAAGTCCTGCAGCTGTGCCTGGAGGGCACCTGCAAGAGAGAAGCCTCAGGAAGGCTACAGGATAGCAGGTCCGTGTGAAACAGTTAACGAGAGACTGCACATGCCTAGAGAAGAAATGTGAAAAGGGCACCACGATGAAGATGTTCAGCCTTCATCAAGGGACCACTGAGGAACTCAGACATGGAGCCTTCCTCAGTGCCAGCACCTGAGCACTGCGACTGCGCTTCATGAATATTAATGAAAATAGAGAGTTTTAAGAAATAATTTGCATAATTACACCTTTTCCAAGGAAAATTATGAATGTGCATAAAGTATAACCACATATTGTAGTCTCTGTGTGCCTGGTTGTGCACTGTTAGGAGGAGTGATCGCTGTGTACCTGGAGCAGTGAATAAAGCAAACACCCACTTCTTTGACTTTGTCTCACAAATTTCTCTTGGCCCAGTGTGGGGTGATTCTACAGGGAACACGTCTCGGCTGGTGACCATCCTAAACCCAAGGGTACAGACAAGGAATGTGTGGGCCAGGTCAGGAATGCTGCTCTGACCCCTGGGGTCTGGTGAGCACTGATATCAGCAGGAGTGGCAGAGTCCCAGCCCAAGCAGACCTGAGCCCCGTCAGCGCTGGTACCCGGCTCCTGCCCCAGAGACCTGTGCCCAAGGAATTTCTGTGCCAGAGGGAGCCAAAGCCCATGTGCACTGGGGGCACCATCACAGGGATCCCTGCAGCTCTGACCCCTGCCCATCCACTCTGTCACCAGCACAAAGAATCACCAAAAGCCAAGGGGCTTCTGGCCATCTTCCCTTCCCCACTGCACACCTGGGCAGCTTGCTGAGCACAAGTACTCTTTTTCCCCTCTTCCCTGATGCCCTGCAGACCCTGGGCACCGAAAGAATGCACCTGGCACTCTGTCTATTCTAACACATCCTATATTTCTACACTAAAGTAAAACACAAAGAAGAAAAGAATAATCTTGAAGAAAGAGAAAATCCCTCATGGCTCAGGTGGCCCCCAGAGGCAGAGCCTCCCAGATCAGCTCTCCACAGAAGTTCAGCAGCGCAGCCAGCCGAGGCCTTACAGACGAGGCCATGTCTCCCAGACCTGGCAGAACTGATCTCACAGCCTCTGAACTTGGAGATCGGAGGCTGCTCCTCTGCCCTGAGAACATATGAAGTTTGAATTGCCAGACTTTGGACAGCAAGGCTGGTGTCATTTGCCATGGCTTCAAGGGCTGGAAGAGAGGAACAGAGCCATGGTCAGATCCCAGATGTGCAGGGACCCAAGGAGATCCCTGTGCCAGGGCCATCCCAGCCTGCTCTAGCAATGGCCAGGAGGGATCAGGGACCACTGGGATCAGCCCAAAGTTGCTGGCCATTAAACCCCCATGAGTACCTGAAATCTCTGTGTGCTCTGCCCACACCACCCCCATCCACATAGGGAACAGAGCCCTCTGCAGCCGGGGCAGGGATTGGGGATTGCAGCTCCTCCTGCCAGCCCCCACTGCCAGCCCGCTGCCCTCACTCACCTCTGCAGATCAGCTGCAGCTCCTCCTGCTGCCCCCGCAAGCTGAGCCCGGCAAGCCCTGGGAACACAGAGCCTGTCACGGCTCTGCCCAATGGCACAGCTCCTTGCCTGTGGCGCTGCCAGCCCTGTGGCCACTCGCCCTCCTGGCCCAGCAGGGCTCAGCCCAGGTCCTTGCGGCACACTGCCGCCACAGGTCAGCAAATGCCGTAGTCTGGCCTCGAGGTCACCTGCAGGAGAGACACCTGGGAATAGCTGTGGGTCAGACAGGAACGAGTGCGCTGTGTGGGGGCTCCTGATGGCAGCGGTCTGTCCCGTCCTGTCCCGTCACGTGCACCGAGCACTGTGGTGTGGCCATGTCACCGACAACACTTGTGTCACTGCATGTCACAATGAGCCCTTGGTCACACTGTCCCATTCCATGCCATGGTGACCATGCTGCACCGCGTCACAAAGGGCCCTTGCACACACTGCCAACTGCCTGGGGCTGCCCCAGCCCACCCAAAGTGGCCCAGGTGTGATGGAATGCCTTGCTCCAGGTGTCTCAGACGGCCCGACAGGATCCTCAGGAATGGCTCAAACCATCAGCAAACGCTGCCCTTTTCTGCAGGCTCAGGGAAGCAGAAGGAGCCTCCTGCAGAGGCAGCTGCGATGGGAAGGGCATGGGGCCTTGCACAGGAGCTGGCACAGCCTCCTTGGGACACGTCCCACCTGGTGGCCATCCTAAACGCAGCGGTATGACACAGACAAGGAACGTGTGAGCTGGGGCACAAATGCTGCTCTGACCCCAGGGGCTGGGGAGCACTGACATCAGCAGGACTGGCAGAGTTCCAGCTGAAGCAGCACTGCCACCCCCTGAGCCCTGGCAGTGCTGGTGCCCGGCTTCTGCCCCAGAGACCTGTGCCCTAGGGGGCTTCTGTACCAGAGGGAGCCAAAGCCAAGGTACAGTGGGGGCGGTGCTTCATCCTGAAGGGGCTGTTGGCAGGAGCAACTACAGCACATGCTGACAACACTTGCTATGTGTCAGATAATGTTGCTCCTTCCTGGAATGTTTTTTGTTCATGGAAGGGATTGGTAGTAATACAAAAACACCAGCACCTACTGAATTTCAAAGGACAAAGAGACTCCACAAGATGCTGCCATGTTTCCTTTTCTGTCTTTCTTGCATTTGGGAAAAAAAAGAGTTGGCCCAGCATCTGCTATTCAACACTCCAGTGGCTGTGTGTCTGCCTATGGCAGCTCACGTCCAAATGCTTTTCTTATGCACCTCCTGCTCCTTCCTTTGTTCCAAGCCCATCCAGGATTTAGTTTGGAAGCTCATGCACGTGCCTTTAAGGTGCCTGCACGGAGGCTAGGCATGGCAGCTGAGGAGCAGGGCTCGTGTCCCTCTCACAATGGCACAGATGCCGCTGCCTTGGGACGCCTGCCTGTAGAAGGGGAGTCTGCCCTCAAACACAGCCATTGGAGTCAGTCGGAGGCACAGGCTGCAGCTGCAGCTGCCAAGGGCTGTTGTGAGGCTGGCAAGTCAAGAGCAAACCATTGTGGCCAATTCTGCTGAATCCTTTTGCCAAAGCACATGCAGTGGTGCCCACAGTATGCCCTTTTGACATTGCGGCCGGTGCGGATGCCTCGTGTGGCAGGTTTGGCATTTGGGTGCTGCTGTTGCTGTGCTGGCTCTGGTGCTGTTTGTGTGGCGCCCAGAGCTGCCAGGGTAGCAGCGACTGGGCAGCCCTGCTTGAGGAGATATGGCCACTCTCCCCATGGAGGCAGAAGCTCTGTAGGCCCAGAGCTCTATGTCAGGGGGGCCTCGGTCTCAGCTCTGTGGCCGCCAGCTCTGCCTCTGCCCACTGCCCTGGCAGCCCCTAGTGACCGTACCCTGGCAGGGCCCCCTTGGCCTCCTTGCCCCCAGCCAGCCAGGCCTGGGACCCTCGGGAGTGTCCCCAGCCTCCTGCTGTGCCCAACCTTGAGTGTTCTGCCACAGCTGTGGCAGACTCTCTGGGGAAGCATCAGAGCAGCCAGGGGGCAGAAACAAGGTGGCTGCCTGGGGGCTGCTTATGGCCCCTGACACCCAATTGCTCAGGGCTTCCCACCAGCCCGGCCCCTCAGGGGCCTCCTGTCCCCTTGGAAGCTCCTGCTACCCACTCCCTCCCACCCACATGGCCCTTGTGCCTTCCCACAGCCTTGTCCCATCAGGGCCTCTGCAGCCCCTCATCCCTTGGTGGCCTCCCAGTACCCCATCCCCTCAGGGTCTCCTCCAACCCCACCAACCTGCCTGGCAGCGGCACGGCCCCAGCACAGCTCTGCAGGAGCCGGATCGAGACTCACCCGGGAGCCCTCAGCAATCCAGGCAGCAGCACTCGGGCAGGAGGACACTGATGGTGCTTCCTGGCTGGGAGAGGCCTTGTGGCCATCTCCAGGCACCACTTTCACAGGGATCCCCGCAGCTCCAGCCCCTTCCCAGCCGCTTGGCCGGCAGCGTTAAGGCTGCAGCAGAACCACCAAAGGAAAAGGGGCTTCTGGCCATCTTCCCTTCCCCACTGCATGACTGGCTGCCTCCTGAGTGCAAGGAAAACTTTTCCCCTCTTGCTCTGTCCCCTCTTGACTCTGGTCACCAAAAGAAAGCTCCTGGGAGTCTGGGTATTAGAACACATTCTATATTTACATCCTACAAAGAACAAAAAAGAAGGAAAAAACAAATGTAAAGGAAAGAAGAATCCCTGCTGGCTCAGGTGGCTCCAGCTGGCAGAGAGCCTCTCCACTCAGCTCTCCTCAGAGCTCCAGCAGCAGAGCCAGCCACAGCCACACCCACAAGGCCATTTCCTACATGCCCTGTGGAATTGATGTTGCAGCTTCTGCAAGATGGAGCCCGAAGCTCTCTCTACTGCCCACAGGAGAAAGGCTGGCTCGGCCTCCTTGGGAACACGTCCTGGCTGGTGGCCATCCTAAACCCGCGGGTGTAATACAGACAAGGAACGTGTGGGCAGGGCACGAATGCTGCTCTGACCCCTGGGGTCTGGTGAGCACTGAAATCAGCAGGTGTGGCAGAGTCCCAGCCCAAGCAGACCTTCCACTCCCTGACCCCTGGCAATTCTGGTGCCCGGCTCCTGCCCCAGAGACCTGTGCCCCAAGGGGCTTCTGTGCCAGTGGGGGCCAAAGCCCACATGCGCTGAGAGCTGTGCTCCTTCCTACAGGGGCTGTTGGCAGGAGTAATGGCAGCAACTACTGGCAACCCTTGTCTTCTGTCAAGAGGTCAAAGCTGTTGGTCCTGAAATATTTTTTTTTCTGTGGAAGGGATTAGCAATGGCACCAGAACATCATCAGCTGCCAAGTTTCACAGAACAATAAGATTGTACAGATGCACTGCTATTGGGAGATCAAAATTACGAGAGAGGGGGCAATTGAAAGATAGACTTTTAAAAGATGGTTTATTGCCTCATGGCATAAGTCTCACAGAAGGGTGAGACATTAAAAGTGTTATGTTTAATGCCATAAGATTAGAATCCATCTGATTCCCTGCTACAATGCCTTATTGTAGGTTTTTAGCCAATCACATAATTTTACAAAACTTGGTAACATCCTTTTACACTAATTAATAATTGTTTTACTTTTTGTGGCTTTGCGGCAATGCATCATTTTTAGCCAATTATATAACACTTCACAAACCTACATTGATACATCTTAAATTAATAGCTAACTTTATAACAGGTTTTATTCCTAAACTTTAAAATCTTTTACTCTTTTACTTGACATATTGTTTTGCTCATATAATGCATATCTCTGTCCCATCTCCGAGGGTCTCTTCAGGCTTGAAACCTCCCCAGAGAGGGCATGGAGGTGGTAAAAAGTCTGTTTCTCTCGGAGGCGCCGACAAAAAAGCAGCTCGAGACGACCTTGTGTTGTTTTGGGGCTGTTTATTTATCTTATCTTAAAAAAGTTTCTGCCAGCCCGGCACAGGTCCGCTCTGCAGGTCGACCATAGCAGAATGGTCTCCTGAGAGGGCTGAGCCAAGGTCTTTATACCCTAAACTACATATACAATATTTACAAATTTTCCCCAATGCCATGCAACCTCTTTACAATGTCCAGTTTTTCCCATCCAATCTGTGGTTCCCAGGGTGCAACTTCAGCATGGATGACATGAAGAAGAAGGAGGAAGAAGTCCACCACACCCAGGGTCCTCCATCTTGGCCACATGGCCCTTAATATAAACAATCTAAAAAACTACTTATACTACATTCTAACATTCTAATTTACACTCTACTCATCATTATTTTCTGTGTCTCTTCTCTCAACGTGGGCAGATTTTCCCAAGGAGCCAAATCCAGCCCCTGCAGCTCCTGGGCAGCACTCAGGGGTCTCTGAGGGGTCTGCCAGGGGGGTTTTTGCACCCCCAAAGGAGCCAGGGAAAAACCCTGGACTCCCACATCTCTCCATTTGTGTAAAACATAATTCCTCTTAAAATATGAGCTTATATTTTTGTTTCATGTCTGCTTTATTTTCACTGTCCTAATTCTCCAAGCTCTCTCCAAGAGCTTAGGTCAAACACTGTATCCATCTCCATCACTGAGCCTGTATGCACAAGGCCCTGAGAGCTTTCTGTGCCTGCAATTCCCACATGCTGTCATGTTTTCTTGTGTTCCAATAAAAATATTAGCCCAATCTCTGATGTCCAATGCTCCAGTTGCTGTGTGTCTGGCAGTGGTTGCTCATGTCCAAACACAACTGGATGCCTGCTGAGCATGGTAGTGGAGAGCCACAAACAGGGAATTTCAACCAGAGCAATATACAAAGCTTCAAACAGTCTCTTCCAATTGCAGATATCAGCAAACACATGCAGGAAAAGCCAAATTAATTCCAACATTCCCAGGAAACCAAGCAAGGATTGCACACAAGGCTTCTGGAAACACTTCCTAGATGAATTAAAGTCTCTCCCATGCAGGGCTGTAGTAGCTGAATTTCTGCACTGCTGCACAGTTCCAGGTAGAGTGGGAAGAAGTCCACAGTGTTCCTGCACAACCTGAAATATGAAGGAAGGCTTGGACCAAAGTCTTTTCTGGGCAGGATGATACTGAAATCCACTGCATTCTGGGGCCTGAAAATTAGTCAAGAAATCAGTGCTCCATAATATAAGGCACATGGGGCAGATATTTGTTTATTTGATGCTGGAGTGAGGGGCATTGCTCCACCACAAACTCACCCGTCCATTCTTTGCACAGTACTAGCTTGTATATGTTTTTTACTTAATGTGCACATTATTCTTTCCTAACCTTCATATTGCAACATATTTTCTAATGACATGATTATGTGAGCCCTTGTAGCACATACATGGTTTCTGCAGGAGGTGGTCATCAGCCTGCTGCTGGTCATTTTGGATGAAGGCTCATAAATCTTCTTTGGACTGAACTTTCCACTCCTGCTTCCTGGGCAAACTCTGTAGGATTGTCTGCTCAAATAGCCAGTGGTTAGCTTTTGCAATTAGCTTGTTCTGCTAAGTTTGCTGATTTTTGAAAAGTGCTTCATTCACATACCCTGTTACCACGTAACTACTTCTTCCTGCACAGCTACAGGTTTTGTGTAGCTCAATTATCTCATTGCCTCGCACCAATCCAGCCCTTTCTTATATCCTTCTCAATTTCTTTTGCATCTATAGTCTTGTTGTGGTCTAAAAATATCTGTTTCAATCCTGTATCTCATTTTATTTTGCTCCCATTTGTGATACCTGGTGGTAGTTTTTTTATAATTCCATACAAAACACTGGCTCTTCATGCAGGTTTTCAGGACTGGTATTCCAGTTCCTAAAATTCCTACAAAAAGTTGTGTTAGCCAGTTCAGATTAGGTAGCCAAGATGTTTGAGTTTCCCACAAATGTTTACTCCAAGATGTAATGCCTTTGGTCACCTCAGGGAGCCCTTTTGCATGTTGCCAAATGTTATGGATGTCCTCTGCTATTTGCTGTGACTGAGCTATAGAAGTGAAACAATTGCTATAAATTAGAATATAAACTCCTCCCATTTGGCTGTTATCTTTTCTAACACTGTGGGGTTTAGAAAGACTACTTCTTCTAGTGAGTTTATTTCAGTTTGTAGTCTTCTTCAGGCATCTGCTGTTGAGTTAGCAATCATTTCTATTTTGGCTGAGACACTTGAAATGGCTTTTGCAGTTGTGCAATTCCTAAATTTAGGAGGAATGCCCTAACATCATGGTGGACAGTTATTAAAACCTTGTATCCATTCTCTTTGATTTCCTTCACAGTCTTTTGAATGATGTCTGGGTGGATCTCATAATGACACACACATTGTTCAGTACCTAGGCATATATCTTGGGCATCAATGGTGTTGCTTTCACAAAGGAATTGTTTTAAGGTGACACAAGATTCTACATTTACACTGTGCCATTTCTTGTCTACCATCTGGGCCCATGCTCTATGTTCAGAGCGGTGGAGTACAGTCTTTTCATGGTTTAATCCTAAAACAATAATAGGGTGGATTCTGTAAATGGTGGCATTATGTATAGTGAGTACAAAGGCAGTGGCCACATTAGTGATGGGGTCTTAAGTGAAATTTACCATATTCCACCAGAACTGCAGTTTCCTTTCCAAATTCGTGGCATGATCCCATATGGCTTTTCACATTTCAATTGGAAAAATGCCTTCACTTCGTCTCTTATGACCAAAGTGACTGTTGATTGCATCCACAACAGTGCCTGTATACAACTAAGAGCTAAAGACACGTTATCCTGGGCTACACCAAGTGTTTCCATTATTATTTTGTGGTCTTGATCTTCAGCTTCTCTCGAATTTGACAATACCTTTGAAACTTGGCATTGATTGGTTCCTAATGCTAACACAGATGATTGTAAAGGTTGCCTTATTTTTGTCAAATCACTAGTCACAGTGGCCAGTTTGTTCATTAATATTTCTGAATCAATTCCATTTAAGATTCTTAATCCTATACCTATTATTCCATCACATGTCTTCATGTTGTGTCTTTAAAGTGAGCCTATTACTTCAGGCTGTCCAACTCTCAAAGGATGTTTTCAGAAAAGGGGAACAGGCTGGCTGAATTTTTGAAATAATGATCTGCATTAGCGGCTCAACACGTTTAGAGACTATTCTGGGTTGCACAGCAATTGCTGTTGGCCCATATTCCTTATCACATATGGTCCAATTTAAAAAATCTTTGGTTCAGGCTTAAGGGGCATGGCTAGGGCTCGAGTGATCTGGATTTTTAGTGTCTGTGTTGGTAAGGTTGCATCATTCTTAGGTTTAAGACAAACTTGAGTTATTTTGTAATAAAGTTTAAAAGCTTCGACTTCACACTCCTCTATTTTAAGCCCAAATACATGGTAGTCATTTAAGCATGTGTCACAACATTCCTTACCAATTCAGATGGATTTTATTCCTTTTTGGAATCCATCCTGGACAAACAGATATTTACAACCCCTGTAGCCATAGACATGATTATGATCGTCCAAGCCACAGCTTTCCAGGTGATACTTGCTTGATTCTGGCTAGGAATACTTTCCTGGATTGTCACAAGCAAAACCAACATTTTCACCCACAATCTATTAATTTTCCCCCAGTAAACTTTAGCTTTAACTCTTTATCACCCAGTGTTGCTTTCCTAGGGCCTTCTGGAGCCTTTTTCACTTGGTTATGGTGAATCCAGGCTCTCTGTTCTTTGATCTTGATTGCAGTAAAAGGGTGAGAAGCATCTGGAATGGTTCTTCCTGCTGTGGATCCAAAGTTTTCTCTGCAGGAGACTTAACATACACATAATCTCCAGGCTGTATGTCTGTACTGGTCCATCTAGTTCTCTGCTTTGGGTCCCAACCACATATTTTTGAATTTCTCTAAGCTATTTGTTTAGGGCCATCATGTATCTGCGTAGAGTTGCTTACCCTAACTGTGTTGGTGTTCCCTCCTGTTCCCCATATGGTCTTCTATGTACCTAAAAAGGGCTGAACTTTTGTTCTTGGTTTAGTTGTAATTCACAGTAATGCCAAAGAAGAGCCTGGGGCCAGTGTAATTTTGCTTCTTGTCCTAGATTTATAATTTGTTGCTTGATCAAGTGGTTAATTTTTTGTATTTGACCACTTGACTGAGAGTGATAGGTGTGGCGTTCTTTATCTATGCCTAATTGGTGGCTAATTTGAAGTACAATTTTTGAAATTAAGTGTGGTCCTCTAAACTCCAAAGCAGTTGCTCCCTTTATCATAACATACACATCTATTACAGGCATTAAAACTTTATTTAACACAGAGTATGCTGCTCCTGTATCTACAAAAATTCTGTTTTCTTTACTTTGTCTATTAATTTGATTATAACCAGGAGTACATTAGGGAAAGACTAAAGCATGGCATTATGTAGTTCCCCATGGAACCAAATGTCCATTGTGACAGCTCAGAACCTCATGGAACCAAGAAGCCTTTGTGACACTGCAAGGCCTCAGGGAACCAAGGAGTGCAAAGGTCTCAAACATTCCTTGCAGGGTTCTGCCTTGGGGAAGGGGAACCTTCCTGGTGGCATCTTGGGCTGGCACACACTTGAGAAGTGTGTCTGCTTTCAGTGGGGAAATGTAGGAGTTTTAGATTGCTTCAAAATAACCAGGAAAACTCCTGTTTGCCTGAGCTCAGCCAGTTCTCCAACCAAAGCAGGCCCCAGGTGAGTGAGGACAGACAGAATGGGGTTGGGGAATGTGGAGCAAGGTTGTCCACACTGGGTCAGACCTCAAGGCACAGCTTCTCTAAGCTTCTCTCACCTCCTGAGGAGAGACCCTGGATCAGCATCAATCACAGAATACTGCAGTCACTACTCTGAAGAGAAGATTTATAAAATAAACCTTTAAAAATGGGAATGTGGTTTGTTTTGAAGCTCCTTGAAGCATTTCTCCATAAGTATTTTAGGAAACCTTTCCATGAACTGCACCAGACCAGAGAGAATTCAAGGCAGAGCCATTGTTTTTCAGGACTTGCTGATCCAAATAAGGCCTGTAGTGCATTTGGTGCTGAGCCCTTGAACCTCGGGGCCTGAGAGGAGATTGGACAAACCTTTCCAGGAGTCTAAGTCAGATGAAAAAGCCCAAAGGGTCTCAAAGTATGATTGGGTCCCACTGAGATCAATCCCCACCACAGGCTCCTCAAGGACTCCTTGACGGAGAGAATTGGAGCCCATGATTGCCAAAAAACCTCTCAGAGAGTCAGAGAGGAAAGGAAAATCCAAAGAACCTTTGAAATCTTGAGTATCTCAAAGTATTAATGAGCCTCAGTGAGTGTCAACACAAAGCTCTCAAGGCACTCATAAAAGTAGATAATTGTCCATGCAGGGTTCTTCATGAGTGCATAAACTACTAAAAGAGTTGGTGTCAAAAGGGAAACTCCAAGTACATTAAACAACTGAGTACCTTGAAATATTAATGAGCCCCACTGAATATCATTACTGACAAAGCCTCTCAAGGGACTAATTAAAGCAGATAATTGGAGGCCATGATTGCACAAAGTTCTCATAGACTCCAAGGCAAAAGCAAAACCCAAAGTCCTTTGAAAAACCTGCGGTCCCTGGGACCACAAAGGAGACCCAAGGGCCATTCCTGACCAAGGCTCCCCAGGGACTGGTCCCAGCAGATCCCTGAGGCCACTGGGATGTGGGGGGGACACTGAGGGCAACACATGGGGTGACAGTGCCCAGCCTTGCTGGGGCTGTGCCAGTACCTCCAGACAAGGTGTCTCCTCCCAGCCCTTGGTGGCACAGACCCTGCTGTGCCCCAGTGAGCCAAGGCTTGGCTTCTCTTTGTCCCCACCTGTCATCTCTGCCTCCATTTCTCAGCTCTGAATGAGGCTTGGGGACAATTTCTCAGTTGTGTCCCTCAGTGGGATCCATTAAAACTTCAAGAAACTTTGGAGTTTGATTCTGACTTGAAATTATTGAAAGGTTTCTTCATCTCTCTCTCAGGGACTGATGTTAAGGGTCTCAGCACAAAGCCCAAGAGGGTCATTAAATTTCTTGTGCTGTGTCTGTGATGCTAAGCTGGGCTGCACTCCTGCCAGATAGGGAGATGCTGGAAACCAAGAAGAGCTTCCAAAGGACATTTCTTTTGCTGAGCAGCTGTTCTCAGAGCCCAGCAGCCACCCCAGGCACAGCAAGCACAGAGAGCTTCAATTAGTCAGGGCTGAGAAGATGCTCACAAGTGACTGGGGTAGAATCATTCCCAGCCCTTGACCCAGGAAGCCTCTGGCTGCAGGACAAGGCAGCTGCAGCTCCTGCAGTGATCTCCTAAAGCTGGAACATCCCAATGCCTACAGACTCTGTGAGTACATTCTCTGATTCTCTCTTGTGTAGAGCAGCCAGGGGTGCCCAGGGCTGTCCTGCAGAGCAGGGTCCTGCAGCCCAGGGCGCTGTGCTGGGGCAGGGACTCTGCTGCCAGCCAGGGACAGCTCTCAGCCAGCCCTGGGAGCTGCCCATAGCACTGAGGGACAAGGTCTAGGTGGAAGGAGATAGCTGGTAAGGATTGGAAGTGCTCTCCTTGTGTGGTGAGGATGCTGCATTGTACATGACTGCTGCTCCCAGCATGACATTTAACTACAGAACATTTCCAATGAGATTATACAGGAAGCAAAGGAAGTCAGAGGCTGCAAAAATCGAAAAGTCTGCTTTTTTAATCTAGTGCCCTTGGTTGCCTGGATGGGAAATTTCGCTTTGATACTCCTTTCTCTCTTCAGGTTGAGAGAATTAAAAAAAAAAAAAGAAATCTTTCAAGTCCAAATAAACATGAAAAATAACAAAATAAGCACAGGGCCCCTTACAGGCAGCATCAGTGTCTCTTTTCCAGCCTCCTCAGAGTTACTGTGACATTGCCATCAAAGCCTGCAGACACAAGCCTTGAGCAGTGCCCTGTGTTGTCAGAGGTCTGCAGGGTACAACTGAGCCCCCAGGCCTGGGCTGGGCTCTGGAAGCAGCAGTAGGGCCCAGCCTGGGGCACAGGGAAGCAGCTGCTGGCAGGGACAGCTCCAGGCAGCAGAGCCCTAGGCAGGCAGTGGGGGGAAAGTGCCACTAAGCTGGGCTGGGATATTTAAAGTCTTCTCAAAACCAAATGATTGCTTTTCTTAGAGATCCCCATGCCAAGCCACAGCAAATGTCCAACAGCAGCTCCATCAGCCATTTTCTCCTGCTGCCATTGGCAGCCACACGGCAGCTGCAGCTCCTGCACTTCTGCCTCTTCCTGGGCATCTCCCCGGCTGCCCTCCTGGGCAACGGCCTCATCATCAGCGCCGTAGCCTGCGGCCACCACCTGCACACCCCCATGTTCTTCTTCCTGCTCAACCTGGCCCTCACTGACCTGGGCTGCATCTGCACCACTGTGCCCAAAGCCATGCACAATTCCCTCTGGGACACCAAAAATATCTCCTACTCAGTATGTGTGGCACAGGTGTTTTTCTTTGTCTTTTTTATAGGAACAGAGTATTTCCTCCTGACAATCATGTGCTACGACCGCTACGTGTCCATCTGCAAACCCCTGCACTACGGGACCCTCCTGGGCAGCAGAGCTTGTGCCCACATGGCAGCAGCTGCCTGGGCCAGTGGCTTTCTCAATGCTCTGCTGCACACAGCCATTACATTTTCCCTGCCACTGTGTAAGGGCAATGTCGTGGGCCAGTTCTTCTGTGAAATCCCACACATCCTCAAGCTCTCCTGCTCCAAATCCTATCTCAGGGAACTTGGGTTTCTTGATGTTAGTGTCTGTTTATCATTTGGTTGTTTTCTGTTCATTGTTTTCTCCTATGTGCAGATCTTAAGAGCCGTGCTGAAGATCCCCTCCGAGCAGGGATGGCACAAAGCCTTTTCCACCTGCCTCCTCACCTGTTCATGGTCTCACTGTTCTTCAGCACTGCCACATTGGCCTACATGAAGACCCCCTCTGTCTCCTCCCCATCCCTGGATCTCGTGGTGTCAGTTCTGTATTCGGTGGTTCCTCCAGTCCTGAACCCCCTCATCTACAGCCTGAGGAACCAGGAGCTCAAGGTTGCAGTTTGGACACTGATGACTGGATGTTTTCAGGAAAATTAAACTGCTGGCCGGTATTGAAAATTATTTGCAATAAAAGTCATATTTGATAGTTCTCATTGGTTAAATTTTGGAGAACCTTTTTCTTTGTTTTTCTTCTTTAATATTGTCCACAAAGAAAAACCTTTACTTGTGCCATCTCTTATTTTATTTCTCTCCATATTTGCTGTGGCCGCAGACTGTCTAGATGAGGGTCTATTCTCCTGGTTGGCTTTAAATGAACTAAGGATCTCCCAGCAATGTTTTCTCCAGAGATGCCCCTTTTGTTCCCTTCTCTGGAGCTGCAGCAGCAATGTCTGTGTGCAGAGCTGGGTCAGATCAGTGCTGGCACAGCAGCTGTGCCCAGCAGCAGCAGCACTTGGTTTTACCAGTGCTGCTCCTGTGCCACTGCCTTGCTGCCCTCCTGCTCCTCGTGTTGCTGCAGGGCCTGAGTTCTCTCGGGGCTGGGCATAGCCCTGAGGGTGGCAGTGCCGGGGCTGCAGCAGGGACAGGCCATGGGCACTGCTGGGGCAGCGCTGATGCCTCAGGGCAGGGCCTGGGGGCTCCAGGCTCCTTGGCCAGGCTCTCTCCACAACACTTGGCCAGGCCAATGCTGAGCAGAGAAAACCCCCATGAGCAGCCCCAGGCTGGCCGTGGGCAGGCTGGGGGCAAACAGCATGGCTGGTGCTCTGCAAGGGCCCAGCAAGGGGGAGATCCTGGCAAGGAGCAGCAGAGCAGGGGCTGATCCATCCCCACTGCGCTGGACAGCCCAGGGCAGCATCCCAGAGCGTCCTCATGCACCTGCCAACAACATCCCCCCTCTGCAGCCCTGGCCTCTCCCCCAACTCACACAGGTGCTGCATCCTCGCAGGCACAGACACGGCAGCACTGGCTCAGGAGCCCCTGTTTGCACTGCACAGAGCAGGCGTCAGCACCCCCATGGTGCTGCTGTGGGGAGATGGAGCTGAGTGAGTACAAATGCCATCAGCCCCTGGAGGCAGTAAGGGCTGGGGGATGGCAGGGAAACCGCTCAGGTTTGTCAGGCAGAAAGTTTGTTCCCATGAGCTATGAGTTTCCAGTCCCAATGCAGACGTTGTTGCTCAGAGCCAGGGCTGCCTGGCAGCCACCCCCACACAGTCCTGAGCATTCCCTTTCCTTCTTCACCTTTGATTTTTTTTCTTCATTCCTGATCCATATTTCTATCTCTTTCCCAATCCTGTCCCCTCCCCTGCAAACAGCCCATCCCTGTTGGCCCTTTCCTCTCTGACCCCACTTCCCATTTCAGTTCCTAAATTGGCAACATGGGAACGTCCCTTGGGGAGCAGGATCATCCTACAAGTGCTTCAGGAATTGTCTGCAGGCTCCTGCAGTGCCTCATGCTGCTCCTTGCCAGAGGCACCACAGGCCAGAGGCACATCTGGACTGCTGTGTCTGGGTGTGGGGCTCCCTGTTCAAGGCAGTGAAGAGGGGCTGGAGAGGCTCTGCAGGACTGACAGGTCTTGTGGGCTTTGGGGCTGTGTGGAGAAGCTGAGGGACCTGGGCTGCTGGACCTTGTGAAGAGGAGGACCAGGGCTCATCCTGCAACTGCTCCAGGTGTGGTTTCAGATAATCACAGAATCATCCAGGCTGGAAAAGACCTTGCAAAGTCCAACCTGTTTTCGGACACCACCTTGTCTCCCCTGAGCCTCTACTTCTCCAGGATAAACAAATACAGCTCCCGCAACCACTCCTCACAGGACTTGTGTTCCAGACCCCTCACCGGCCTTGTTGCCCTTCTCTGGACACACTCCAGCCCCTCCATGTCCTTCCTAAATTGTGGGGCACAGAACTGCTGGCCTCACCTGGTCCTGCTGGCCGCACCATGCCTGGTCCAGGCCAGGTGCCATTGGCCTTTTTGTCCGCTTAGGCACACAGCTGTCTCATGTCCAGCCTGCTGTCCATCAGTGCCCCCAGCTCCCTTTCTGCCTGGCTGCTGTCCAGCCACTCTGTTCCCATCTTGTAGCACTGTAAGGGTTGTTGTCGCCAAAGTGCAGGACCCAGCATTTGGTCTTGTTAAACATCACCTTGTTGGATTTTGGACCTGGATCCCTCTGAAAAGCCTTCCAAGCCTCTAGTAGATCAACACTCACAGCCAACTTGGTGTCACCACAGTTCCATGTGAGCCTAGAGGGTCACAATGGTCTCCAGGATTCCATGAGGCCTCCCAGTGATAAAATGTTCCTTTGTTTCCATGGGAGCCCTTGGTGACACAAAGTCCCTTGAAACTTGGGCCCTGCAAAGTAACAGGGGATCCTTGGTTCCATGAGGTCTCCCAGTGTAGCAATGGTCTCCTTGGCTCCACAGTGTGACAATGGCCTCTTGGTCCCAAGAGGCATCAGAGTGTCAAACATGTTTCCTCCATTCCATGAGTCCCTGAGGAGCAGCACTGGCCCCTTGGTCCCATGGGCCCTGCAGTGTCACAATCATTACATGAGGTCCTGCTCTGTCACAATACTTTGCATGGTCCCACAAGGCCCTGCAGGGTCACAGTGGCCTCTTGGTTCCATGAGGCCTCCGAGTGCCACCATGAATTCCTTGGTGCTGCAGTGTCACAATGGAGCCCTGGTTACACAAGATCCTGCAGTGTCACGAGGTTCCCTTGGTTCCACGGGGGACTACAGTGTCCCTTAGTTCCAAGAGTCCTTGCAGTGGAACAATGGCCCCTTGATTCCATTGGCCCCAGGCTCTCACAAGGCTCTCCTTGGTTCTGCAGGGGCACAATGGCCCCTTGGTTCCACAAGGCCCTGCAGTGTCACAGTGGCCTCTGTGGTTCCATGAGAACACAGAGTGTCACCATTGCTTTCATGTAGTCCCACAGTGTCACAGTGGTCCCTTGGCTCTGTGGTGCCATGTCGTACACAGTATCATTCTGGTTCTCTCAGTTCCACGAGCCCCCACAGTGTCACAATGGCCCCTTGCTTCTCCAGGGCCCTGCAGTGTCACAATCATCACTCCTCTTCTCCTCGATAAACAAACCCAGCTCCCTCAGCTTCTCCTAATGGGACTTCTGTTCCAGACACTGCAACAGCCTTGTTGCCCTTCTCTGGGCACACCCCAGGCCCTTCATGTCCTTCCTAAAATGCGGGCCCAGAACTGGACACAGGACTCAAGGTGCTGCCCAATCCATGCTGAGCACAGAGGAAGAATCACTGTCTTGGTCCTGCTGGACACAACATTCCTGTTCCATTGGAATTCCAGGGGTGAGGGAAATGATGGGGGCTGAAGGACAAAGTGTTATTGATTTGAGCCATGAAGGGACTTGATTTTCGTATTGATTCAGACTGCATTAGAAGGTTCAAGGGTTCAATATCCACTGGACACTGCTGGTGTCAATCTATAACTACAAGAAAGAAATCTTAATAAGACAGAACACTTATCTATGCATTGTTTTCAATATAGTATGTTCACTTTGAATACACTTCCAAAAGCTGTTTAATTAACTACAGAAGAATATTAAACTTAAATTATTCCCAGGGGCTTTTCTTGTTTGGAGGTTTTGAAAAAATATTTATGAGTTTTTCTCACTGAATTCTTGATCTGAAAAGGTCAGGAAAGAAGAGTTCAATTTAAAGGTTGTCATGGATGTAGTGTTGGCCAAATTTCTAGAGCACCCACTAGTATTATTTGCTCAATTCCTGCTGTGAGAAAGGATTAGGAAGAAGGCAAAACAGGCTCAAACTGTAAAGGTTACAAAGAGAAACTTTATTACTAGAAACTACAAGGAAAATGCCTCCCTCAAAATAAAACTTTCAGAGCACTTCTTCTTCCACAACTTCTTTTCTTTCACACTGATAATGTGCAGAAACAGATCAATCAATTTACCATCTCTAAAAATAGCCTTTCACCAATTTACTTGGGTGAGGACCAATTTCTCTTCATTCTAGGGAGATTTTTCTACAAGAAAGCAGTATTCTTCTGGCCTCTATGTCACAGTGAATCAGCCATTCAGGAGAATGTATATCTGATCACTGTGTAAAAATTCCTTTCTCAACTTACAGTTGTCTCTTAACCATTTTTGAGGACCATAACAACTTATTGGGCAGCACCCATGGGCTGATGGCCTCCCCTCCCCCTTGACCCAGGGATTTTTGGAAAAAACTTGTCAAGGGCAGCATTCCAGCCACACCACAGGCCAATTTGGCCACTCTGGAGGGACGTGGAAGAAGGCAGGATCTCAGTAGTCAATGGCCCTGCCCAGCAATCCCCCTCCCTCAAGTTACTCAAAATTTGGAAAAGGACAGAAACAGAAGAAACAGAAAACACAGAGAGAAAGACGAAAAAGATACAGAGATGCACACTCTTGGATTCCAGTACTGTTCAGACAGAAATTCCAAGTGGAGGTAGGGTCAAGATGTGCTCTTGCCTAGTGGTCTGCCTGAAATTCTCCTTGGTCTTCCTGGGTCCTTCCCCCAGGTAAGACTTTTAGTCATTTGGTCACTCAGGAGCTGGGCTGGGGCTCCAGGGGTGAGTGTGGAGCATTTCCTTTGGTGTGACACAGACCACAGGAGCAGGTAGGAACTTGGACTGAGAGCATGCTCTGTGTTTTTCAAGCTCCTGGGCCTTTGTGGGCCTTCCTCCAAGTGGGACTTACGATTGCTGGGGCAATCAGAGCCTGGGTCAGCACCAGCCCACTGTGTGCCTGACTCACAGCTCATCCCGAGGTGTCTGGGACATTGATCTCATCCAGGCTCTGACAGCGACCATGGAGACACTGCAGAACCTCCTGGAACCATGGGTCAGTTGTGGCAATGCAGGTCCAAGGACACTATGGTTGCACTGAGGAGCCTCATGGAATCAAAGAGACCATTGTGACACTCTAGTGCCTCATGGAATCAGGAGGACCATTGTGAAACTCAGAATCCCTATGAAACCAACGGTCAAAGATGATGCTTTGGGTCCTGTAAAACTGAGGAGCCGTGGTGACACTGAAACAGGGGGAATTAAAATTGAAAATAAAGAGTTAAGTGTAAAAATATGAGAGGATGCTTTAACTAGAAGGGGGCTGACAAGATTCTATGAATGCTTAACTTTAACTGTCTTTGCAGGAACACAAGGACAGAGCAAGGCTACAAGATAACATAGAGGGCCAAGAATGCATAAATGGGGTGGAAGAGTGATATCTCTTCTAGATAATGGGGATTCCTTAGACCCCTGAGCCAGCAAAAACTGGTATCAAGGTCTGAAAATCAACTAAAGACTGATAGGCACACATTAACAAGGCAAGGTGAAAAGTTCAACTGATAGGACAACTGTTTACTTCATCCCAAGGAACCCCAGATGACCACCAGAACCACCAACAAGGAGCAGTGTGCAGTCACAAAGAGGCATGGGGCTAATTTTAATATGAAGCAGGGACAGGCAGGGTTAGGACATGAATATGTATCAGGTGCATTTTGCAATCCTAGTTTGTAGAGAATAAAAAGAGAGGAACAGGTTGCCAAAGCTCTGCATGTTTTTGGAGGAGATATCCCCCCTGCACCTCAGCGCTGAATAAAATATATACCTATAACTTTGTGAGTTATAAAGCTTTTCCATGCATCAATTTGGGTGACCCCATTGCTCCCTTGAGATTTTGGAGTGCCCCTTTACCCTCCAGATCTGAAGCTGGTGCAGAACATCATCTTCACTGATCCCACAGAACAAAGTGGCTTGGTGTACTTGTGCTGCATCCTCTCCCAAGATAACTTGGGGTTGCCTCCCACCCCTGGGGCCCCGACCTGGAGTTTTGAAGTGCCCACTGAACGTTGGGTGCCCCCTGACAGGCCCCCTACTGAGGGTCATCTTTGTCCACATCGATGGGGAGCATGCAACGGTGGCTGTCTTCTCCTCTTGGGTCATCATGGTGAGTTGGGACACTTGAGTGCTCCAAAAATCACCCAGATATCCCCAAAAATGACCTGGGTATCCCATGATACTCCCAAAAATCACTTGAGTATCCCCAAAAAATCACCTGGGTACACCTGGGTACTGTCCAAAAACATCCTGGATCGCCCCACAAATCATCTGGATACACCTGGGTAACCCTTGGATACCTGGATAATCCAACACTTCTGGGCTCCCACAAAATTAGTGTCCCAAAATTCCTCATTGCTTTGATTGGGTAGACCTGGTGTCTCTAAAAAATCTGCATTGACTTTATTAGGTAGAGTGGGTGTCCCTACATTCCTTCTGACTTCAGTGGAGTAGGCTGGGTGTCCTGTTTATCCCAAATTATTGTCACTAATCTCTCAGTGGTCCCAGTCGTGCCCCAGTGCTCCCAGTAACCCCAGTGCCTCCCTTAGCTGCTCCTAGTGCTCCAAGGAATAGCTCCCAGTTTGACTTGTTTGCCCTTCCAGTTCTCCCAGTGCTCACACTTTGCCCACTTTCCCCCTTTTCTCCTTTCTAGTGCTTCCAGTTAACCCCCAATGGTTCCAGTTCCTCCCCCAGTGCTCCCCCTTAGCTCTTCCCAGTGTTCCCAGTTCAACCAGTAACCATTCCCGATAAAGTCCTATTCCTGGCATGACCTGGTGTTCCTCAATCCCCATTGACTTCAATGGGTAGATGCAATGTCCCCAAAGTTACGCTACTAAAGTTACGTCCCTCCCTGAGCTGACGCACCCGTGCTGCCAGGAGAGAAGTGGGTTTCCCATCCCATTTTCCCATGTCTTCCCCATGGTCTTGCAGGAAAAAACACAGGTCAGCTCATGAGGTGTACCCTCTCTCCCTAGCTGGGGGACGTGAAGCTCTGACTTGGGGGCCTGTGACTCGTACTGGTGCTACGCTGATCTTCCTCACCTCCTCAATTCTCTCTATCATCTCCTCCCTCATATCCCTCATCCTATCTTCAACCTTTTGGAGGTCCCTGGCCACGGCAGAGACATTAGCCTGCATTGGGCCATTCATCATGCTCTCAAAATTTCTGAGTTTGTTGGCAACAGAACACACTGTCTCCGGGTGGTTATCAACATTAATCATTGCTATGTAGGTGGTATATTGAGATGGCCCCTGGGTTGCCAAATTCCACAACATCTGCCCTGTGCACTTGACCTTGTCAGGGTCATTGTCATGCTGTCCATCCCTCCCAAAGAGTACCTCTGATACTGCTGTTTCTCTCAGCTGCTGGATCCCTTCCTCAAGGGTCTTCCAGCGCATCTTACGGTGGTGCTCCTGCATTCTCTCTGTGGACAAATCTCTCTCTCATACTCATTAAAAGCCGGTCCCAGAGGGAAAGGAGGCCTTGCTCCCTTATGAATATCTGGTCCACACTTGAATCCTGGGCCAAGGATTCCAAATTCCTGGCCTCAGTTCCATCCAGTTGCATACCTGTTCCCGTTAAGGTCCCAGACCCGGAGTAACCAAGTTGTGAAAGGCTCACAGCCCCGCTGAGCAATGTCTTTATGCAGGTTACGGAGACTATTGTAAGAGAGGGACTCGGTGACAATCTCAACCTCTGGCTCCCTTGCTGGTTGTGAGGACCCTTCTTGCTGATCCCCATTACCTAGGTGCCTTGTTTTAATCTTAGATTTCCTAGTTTCCACAGGAGCAACTTCTGTTAGCTGTGGCTGCTCCTGTGATCCAGCTGGAACGTGGACAGATACAACATCTATGGGTTCCACGGCAGCACCATCTGACTCTCCCTCTTTAGGGCAGGGGGAGGGTTTCTCACCAGCTGGACAAAAATGTTCCTTCAACATCTGGCTTTGCTCCTTCAACATTTGGCCTGTATCCTTCACTAGAGCCCCCACCCACTCTGGGTGGATCATTTCTGTGGTGGGCTGTGGGGCAGGGTTAGGCTCTGGGGCAGCATCCCTAGTCCCTAGGGCAGACTCTGGGGCAACATCTCTATAGTCCCTGCAGCAGAGGCACGTTCTGGAACAACATCTCTATTTCTTGGGGTAGGTATCGGGGTTTTTGTCCAAGCCAATATTCCCTTGTTTCTAAATGCTAACTAGAACACGCCTCTCAGTAATGCCAGCCACTGTATCATAGCACTAGCAATTAAAGCAGATCTGAAATCCTTGAGAACCAGTGGGGTAGCCTCAAAAAACTGGGTGATGGGTTGGGAGAAAATTTCCCTTGCACTCGTTACCTCACAGTAAGTACCATTACTGAAATAACCCCAGAAACACACAGTTAGAGTACAATAGCTCTGGATCCATGCAGCTGCTTCCCAGGAAAAATTAAAAACCCATGAATTCCTGACATAATCAATCCACCAAACTAATCGGATAATAGCTACAGTAACTTTGGTGAGGGTGCCTATATTCAAATAAGGGCTTGCAAATGGGAGGGAGATGTCTGTGACCACATGGAGCCAAAACCAGATTAAACCAGACAACATATTGCCACTTACGAGAGCTGTTATTCCTGTCTTAACTCTCAACTCAGTGCCCACAGGCCCCACATTGGGCGCCAAAATCTGTCCTGGTTTGAAAGGACAAGTGTCTGCCAGTAAGGGCAGAAGTTTCCCTTTGAAATAGAGACTTTGGTTCCACTCCCCCCAAGTATTATAATTGTTTGAATCAAGGACTCTGAGGCAGAGATAAGGGGGTAGGAATAACAGCTCTTTTACTAATATATCTAACCGTTCAAGCAGAAAACAACAGCAGTTGTTAAAATTGCTAACAGAACGAAATAGGTAACTCGGTGTCAATCCCTTTAGATGCAAGCACGCTGTCTCTGTGTTTAGTCCCAAGTCTGGCAGCTGCCGAGGGCAGGTGTGAGCAAAGGTGGGAGGGGGGTGGCAGCGGCCATGCCGGTCTCGGGTGGGAACGGGCTGGAGTGGCCGACTCCTCGCTCACTGTTTGTGTCTGGGTGATCAGCTGTGTCTGCAGAGGCAGGAGGCTGGAATGGGGCAAATGCAGGGCAGGTGATCACAGAGGGTCTGGCTCTCCTGTGCTCGGCTCTGTGGGCTGAAAATAGAGCGTCCTCCTCCCCCGCTCACTGGAAGCACGAGTCCCTCCCCAGAAGCCTCAGAGGTCCCTCCGGGAGCCGTCCCCACCCACCCCTTTTGTCTGGAGTCATCAGAAACCCTGGGTGTAACCCGGCCAGCTCCATTGGCATGATAATGGAAAAAATTCTTTCAATTGATCCCCAACAGGCACCAAAAAAAAATTCTCCTGAATCAAACACAAAACCTCCTCAAGACCAAACCATCTCTGCATGGAGACGCAGGCATCACAGAGCACTCACATACCAAAGGAAAATTGTCCTGTCACTCAACAGCAGACGAAACAAAAAACCAAGCAGTCTTTAGCTGCCTGAGATAAGCCTTTAAGCTGAAATCAAGTTTTTTGTAGTTTTAGTTTTAAAATTATTAACCTTTGTAGATTTTTTTTTTGTTTTACTATTACTTTTGTTAAAATTTTTAACCTTATGCCAAATTTTTTATGTTTAGTGTAAAGAAAAAAAGGGGGGGGGGGGAAGGGAAAGGACAAAATCCTCTCCCTCCTCTCTCCAAAATACTGAATTTTGCTTGTATTTCATATCAGAAGTCTCATCCTTGTTCAAAGATGAAAATTATCTTTGTTGATGTTGTTTTCACTGCTGCCAGGATGTTCTTTAACATACCTCATGCCGTCAGCTGGATAAGCCCACAACCCAGCCACAATATTTGGGTGACCTTAGCAAAGACATTAAAACAAGATAACTTGTGTTTATCCCTAGGCAGCCTTGACAATCCACTTTCCACATGATTAGTGGGAATTCCATTCACAGCAGATGAATGGCCCATTCAAAACTCAGAACTTCTCATCACCACAGGTAAGAGACTTAACCCCATGGACACTTGGGATGATTGGACAAAAATTTTGCCAAATGCCCTTGAGGAACCCCAAGAATTAGATTTGCTGGGGTCCTCCAAAGCAACATACTGTGTTAAATCTTACTTTAAACGCCCAAAGCAAAATATACAGGAATTGGATTTGCACAAAAACACATACAGAAAAGACGTATCACCCATCAATAAAGCATACAACTATCCAGATTGGTGCAATTACACCGCTCCCACAATTTCAGAGTCCTCGCTTCATCCCAAGAAATTGCCCAAGGGAATGTTTCTCATCTGTGGTGATTGAGTTCGGGCCAGAATCCCCTCTCGTCTCCAGGGGGGACCTTGTAGCCTTGGCAAGCTTTCTACCCTCACCTCCAACACTACCTTATTACACAATTGGAAAAAAAATAGCAATTCAAAACATGAAAAGAGATCTTACACTGAATTTGACGAAAATTGTGACCCCAAATATATATTTGGAACAAACCCAAAAGAATTGCTGCTTCCCTGTTTTATCCATGGGTAGCAGTAGCAAAAAACCTTGGTGACATTGACCATTTAGGGTGCTGGCTCAGTAAGCAGGCCAACGCTACATCTGCTGCTCTGAGTGACCTTTTGAAAGATAAAGAAACCATAAGACATGCAACCCTGCAAAATCGGGCAGCAATTGACTTTCTTTTGCTTTCTCACAGACACGGCTGTGAAGACTTTGAAGAAATGTGCTGTTTCAACCTGTCTTCCTGCTCCACATCCATTCAAGAAAACATCCAAAAGCTGAAAAACCTCGTAAAAGACCTCAAAACCGAAACCACTCCAGACTGGGTCAACAACCTTTTTAGCCAATGGGGACTGACAGGATGGGCTTTGTCCTTGGTCAGTGGAATCGTGTGGATTTTTATTGTTATTCTTGTTGCGTTAGTTATGTTTTCATGTTTAGTTAAATGTTTTAAGAAAACTGTTAAAAACGCTCTCTTTGCAAATAAAGAGAGAGGAATTGTAGAAGATGCTACACTCCCTAAAGCATACCCCTGGGATGCCATCCCATGAAACAAAGAAATTCCTTCAAACGAAACCCCCCCTCCCTTATTGAAAATCCCGTTATCTCTTAGGATTTCTATTGACTCTTAAAGTCACAAGTTAATTGGTTCTTTTCTCACTTAGACTTTTAAGATAATTGGTTAGTTTGTAAGTTGTAGTTTTTATTGGTTAGAAACTCAATCCTCTGGAAACCTATATAAAGTGTTTTGTTATCTGATATAATTATACCGTTGCTAGCATCCCCCTTTGAGGACAATAAAGTTATACTTGGAACTTTGCTGAGTGATCTCAAGCCTTTGTTCTTCACTAGTGAGTAGCTGGGGTTTTTGCATCGGGGTTCAGAAGTACCTGGACTCAGGGCTGCAGACCCTGGGGTTGGAAAACAACCAACCCTAAAAATAGCTACATGTCTGGGTGGCTTTAGCCATGAAAGCAAAGGAACAAGACCCATGGGTGAAATATGCTGTGAAGGTGGGTAGGCACCCACTGATCATGTGGGCAGAGTGTCGTCTCCACAACAGCTCAGACAACTTCTGCCTTCCCTTCTGGGTGGACACAGGATAAGAATCACTGTCATCCCAGACATACACTGGACTCTACCATGGAAGCTAGAAGAAGCCTGGTGAGCGGAATTGGAGGGATGACCTGAGCCAGCAAGAACACCCAACCGATAGCAATAACACCCTGCACCAAGAAAGGACCAGGAAGGACTATCACCCTTATAACATGCGTTATGTCAGATTGTCCACCCTTGTTGGGGAGAGATGCCCTATCCATGCTAGACGTTAGGGTGATAAATTTATTCTAAGGGCCACTGTTGCACACCTGCCATTGCTCATCAAACTAACTTGGAAATCAGTCAATCCAATATGGGTGGCTCAGTGACCCTTATACAAGCCTCAAATGACTGCTCTTCTTGAGCTAGTTAGCCGTGAGCTACACAAGAATCATATAGAACCCTCCACGAGCCCATGGAACACCCCAATCTTCGTAATACTTAAATGGTCCAGCGAAGGCTTTCGTCTCCTGCACGACCTGTGGGAAATGAACAAGAGAATCCAGCCAATGGGCGTGGTACAAACTTCGCTGCCCATGAACTCGATGATACCGAGAGGGCAATCATGCACAGTGTTTGACATCAAAGACTGCTTCTTTTCTATTCCCCTTCATGAAGATGACAAGGAGCGGTTCATCTTCTCCATCGTCTTTCCAAACAGCCAGCGGCCCAACCTACACTTTCATTGGAAAATGTTACCCCAAGGAATGATCGACTCCCCTACCATCTGTCAAATCACAGTAGACCAAGTGCTAGCACCAGTCCGGCAGAGCAATCCGAGTGCGACCGACCATCATCCAGCACATGGATGATATCCTGATCGCTGCACCATCAACAAGCCAAGTGGACCAGCTGGTGTCAACCATCTCCAAGACCATAAAGACAAATAGCTTTGAAATAGTGAGCGCAAAAATAAAAAAGGGACAGTGCATAACCTTCCTAGGAGTGGGAATCACAAGCTCCTACGTAACTCCTCCCCAGGTAAAAATCTGCCAAGACATAAAGACGCTCCATGACGTGAAGCAGCTGGTAGGGTCCTTGCAGTGGCTCCACAACATCGTCCTGATTCCTCCCGAGGTCATGGACCCTCTAAACAACCTCTTGAGAAGAAAGAGTGCGAAACTATTGTAACAGGCAATAGATGGAAACCACAACAGCCTGAAAATTCCTGCAAATTAAGTATATTCCCCACGGCTGTCTCGAACCAAAATTTGATATGGATGGGTATGTGATCTTGCCCCAAGGCAGGAAACAGCACACCTGCACAGACTATATCATGGCAATCCTGCAGCCGACCCATGATAGCTGGGCCACGGGCAAAGCGCGGACAGCGTTTGTTCACCTTTCTCGCCGCATCTGGGAGAACATACAAATTATCAGATTCCCACCTCCAATATCCCAATCAGTCGGACCCAATCCGGTTCTTACAATGAGTAGACCCAGGGAGGAGATCGCAGCTAACCATAGCTCTAGCCACAAAACACAGATGCTAAAATCTACCTCCTCCCCATCTGATCTCTTAGCCAAACCAACCCTCTCCAATCCATTCTTAAGTGTGTTAAATGCTACCTTTTTATCGTTAAACCAATCTAACCTGAACCTCACAGAATTATGCTGGTTATGCTATAACGCACAACCCCCTTTTTACGAAGGTGCTGCCCTCGATCTCCCATTCATCTTTTCAAAGTCAAAGCATCCACGTCAATGCAGATGGGACACCCCCTGGAGAGGCATTACCCTAAGCCAGGTTACAGGCCAAGGCAAATGCTTTGGCAATGCAACCTTGGCAAAGCAGATGGGCAACGTCTACCAGGAATTCGTCAAACTTAAAGGGGGGAAGTTCCAGTGGGTGATCCCAGTTGCATCAGGGATGTGGGTCTGTCAACGATCCAGGGTAAGCCCATGTGTACCCCTTGACAAATTCCATCATTCTACCGACTTTTGTGTCCAAGTTTTAATTGTCCCCAGAGTCCTGTATTGCCATGATGAAGAAGTGTACCGCTTGTTCGAGGAACCCGACCGGTTCCACAATCAAGAAGTGATAACGGGAATCACCATCAGGATGCTCCTCAGTTTAGGAGCTACCGGTGCTGCCACAGGCATCTTGGCCCTTGCAACACAACATCAAGGACTGGCCCAGCTGCAGATGACTGTCGACAAGAACTTCCAGAGAATAGAGAAATCCATTTCTTCCCTAGAAAAATCCCTTTCCTCACTCTCAGAGGTCGTCCTTCAAAACAGGCGAGGACTGGACCTCCTGTTCAAGCATCAGGGAGGCCTGTGTGCCGCCTTGAAAGAGGAATGATGCTTTTAGGCGGACCTCACCGGAGTTGTTAGAGACTCCATGGCTGAACTGAGACACCTACTGAACCTGAGAAAAATGGACAGAGAAGATCAACAAGGCTGGTTCGAGTCATGGTTCAATCAGTCCCCATGGCTCACCGCCCTAATTTCTACCCTAATAGGCCCACTCACTATAATCTTACTAACACTAATCTTCGGACCCTGCATGTTGAACAAATTGGTGCTATTTGTTAAGAAGCATTTAGAAACAGTAAACATTATGTTCGTCAAGCGCCAACAATTACTTTAAGGCATGCCAGTTACTAACACATTTACAATTTTATACTAACTTTACTAACCCATGAAATTTTATGTCTACATTTTATAATTTTATACAAATTTTACTAATCATGAAAGGGTCGGTGGGGGGGGGGAATGTGGAAAGTTAGGGATATGGGAGCGGAAGAATTTGAGCTGTATGGTCAGTTAGGACCCCTTCTGCTCTCGCAGTGAGACCTTTGCTCCATGCCTGGCCTCACCCAGCCGGATGTGCAGAGAAGGAAATGATACTAACAGCCCAAGTTATAAAAAACCTTGTGACCCTTCAATAAATGTCATTTTACTGTCCACCAAGTTGGTGTCTGGAGCATATGGACCGAGTGGCCCTGGGGTTTGGGCCACTGTGCCGGGCTTAACCCTGGTTTTGCAATGGATGCAGTGTCATGCTTGGATTTCTAAACAAAAGTCCTGGATCGCCCCCTGCAGGATGCCATCACCACATACACGGACGCAGGAGAAAAGTCAAGGCAAGTGGCCGTTGTTTGGTTGAGAGCAGGACAATGGAATCATGAAATACTACCCTCAGAATCTCAGGACTCACTTTAAACTTTGGAACTTCGAGCAGTCCTTCGGGCCATTTTAAAATGGCCTAATCAGAACTTGAATGTAGTTACTGATTCATTATATATAGTGGGTGTGACACTACAGATTGAAGACGCGCTCATAAAGGACATTAAAAATATGAGACTGTTGGAACTGTTGAGACAACTACATCAGGCTGTCAACATCAGAACAGTGCCAATGGCTATATTGCACATACGTAGTCATAAATGGACTGATGGCCTAGGCAAGGGCAATGAAGTGGCAGACCAGCTGGTATCAGTGTCAGTGCCCTTGAGCAAGTTCCAGCAGGCACGAATGGCACATGAGACATTTCACCAAAATGTGCGTGGCCTCCATAAGCAGTTTTGCATTTCACTAACTGAAGCCAGAGGAATTGTTACATCATGCCCTGTATGTAGTCAACAAGGCCCAGGCTTGGGAATGGGTGTAAATCCGAGGGGTTTAGGTCCCAATGAAGTTTGGCAAATGGATGTAACCCATGTTCCCTCTTTTGGCAAATTGAAATATGTGCATGTAACAATTGATACCTATAGTGGTTTCATTTGGGCAACTGCCCAAACAGGGGAAAAGACACTTCATGTGTTCCCAACATTTGTTGAATTGTTCTGCAGTAATGGGGTCCCTAAAACATTAAAAACGGATAATGGTCCTGCATATACTAGTCAAAAGATGAGGAAGTTTTGTCAGCAATGGGGTATTTCTCATGTTACTGGCATTGCTCATTCCCCAACAAGCCAAGCCATTGTAGAAAGAGCACATCAAGCCTTAAAAAATTATTCGATGAAATTTAAGGGTGAAATGGATGTGTATTCATTACTTGCCAAAACTTTATTTGTGCTAAATTACTTGTGCATTTTGGAGTCTCATACTGAACCTCCAGTTGTAATTCATAGTAGGGGAAAAATGCAAGATCCAAAAGGAGCCCCTATAACGGTTATGTACTGAGATCCCAAAACATGAATATAGCAACGTCCTGCTGAGGAACAATACATGGGTAGAGGTTTTGTGTGTGTCATTACCCCTACAGGGCCTATTTGGGTGCCCAACCAATGGATCCGACGAGTGACTGATGGCAACACCAGGCAAACCACGATCAAAAATAGCTCCACTCCAGACACATCAAGAGAGAGAACCCCTGAGGGACTATTTAGCAGTACAGCAACTGGCGCTCCAAATCCAGAGCCTTCTAAGGAAGAGGATTGAGTGGACAACCCTTCTTGATTTAGAGCCATTTGCTGTTCAGGAACCCTCAAGTGTTTACGAAAGTATTGGACTTGGGCTAAAGCAATGTTTAAGCTGTGTTAAGGGGTATGGGAGTGGTGCTTGGGTATTAATCTGTTGTGGGAGGTGTAAACAAAAACTTTGAGTACATCAATTGCAGTTGTCGCAACCTGTATGCAGGCAATGTAAGTGGGACTTCCACAGAGGTAGCTGGCAGAGAAACACTCAGAATGAACCTGAGAATCACTCACTAGGAGCTGCTAAATTAGTTTTTTATAATCATGAAAATATATATCGACTGTTAGTACCTTGGTATCTTATGGACGCTGCTGAACAGATTAGGTGCTACCTTGCTACAGTAGCACTCAAGTTTATCTGTTCTCAAGATATAGGCATTTCACGACACTGTAATATAAAAGAAAAGAAGTGGGATGCTGCTGTAAGGAGGAACTGACACCCTGATCTTGGGAGTGATAATTCTTTGCATCCTCCCAATACAGGCATGGGCACCAGTACAGGCCCCAGCACAACCCAAAACTAATATCTGGGTTACTTTGGCAAACAAAACTGGGCAGGATGCCATCTGCCTGTCCTTAGCATCACCAGGCAATCCTTTCTCCACCTGTTTATTTGGTATGTCTCTTGACACTTGGCCATGCCCCAATGACATTCCAAGCTGCAACACTACGGATCCAAAAACCAACTTTAATTCTTGGGATCAATGGGTGCCTTACTTGGGGCATGCAGCATTAGAACCCCAAGAGTTGGAATTACTTGGGTCCATTCGAGTCGATGCCTATGTGATCTTTAACTACTCTGGTAAGTCCTTACGACAACCAGGACTTAATTACACGGTGTTGGTAAATGCAACTCTCCCAGTATATCAGAATGCCTCACAGTGGTGTAATTATACCTCTGCCAACATTTCAGTGTCTGCAAATACCCCTATTGCCTTACCTCCAGGAATGTTTTTGATTTGTGGAGATAGAGCTTGGCCAGGAATACCGTCCAGATTAAGAGGGGGTCTATGTACATTAGGATGGATTACACTGCTTACACCTAATACATCAATGATCTTACAGTCCCATCGGAAACACCTTCCCACCAAAAGATTAGCCCACACCTTTAACCTGACTGTCGGGATAATGTACAGTTTTGGTCAATAGAACAAATTGTTGCAGCATCTCTTTTTATTCCAGGCATAGCTAGTGCAGGAGCTTTGGGCCAGCTTAACAAGCTTGGCTGTTGGCTGGCAAAACAGACCAATGCAACCTCTATAGCTCTTTCCCAGCTATTAACTGATGTTGATTCTGTTAGACATGCTGCCTTACAAAACCGAGCAGCAATAGATTTTTTGCTTTTAGCACAGGGCCGTGGATGTGAGGACTTTGAAGGGATGTGCTGTATGAACCTTTCTGATCATTCTGTCTCTATTCATGCACAGCTGAGCAGGCTGCAAGAGCTTACCAATCATTTGCAGAAAAACACTGGGTTAGGATTGACTGATTGGTTGAAGTCTTTACATTTGGGGCCATCGTTAACTTCATTGCTTCAGCAACTTATTATAGTGGCAATAGTTTTGGTGGTAGCCCTTTTGTTTATTCCTTGCATTTTACAATGTTTGCAGCGTAGTATGGAACGCATAGCAGAATCAGTTATAAACTGAGCTTTCATTGACAAAATGAAAAAGCAGGAATTGTTGATGCTTGGTTAGCAAGTAAGAGACATGGCTCATCTGAGGCCTTATTAGCAGGTAATGAAAATGGCTCGTCTGAGAATTCATTGCAAGAATCAAAGCTAAAGCTGCTAAACTGCACGTATTAGCAAGAACAGACTATAGAACCCTATTCATAAAATTGATACTACTGCAGCTAGAGAATGTAAAAGAAGGAAGAGATGGTTAGTTTGTTGCTATTGTCACCATCTGCCCAACCCAAGCAGGAGTCGTGACAGGTTCTTTTATGGATATCAGAGGGCAAAAGACACAGCAGGGGACAAAAACAGTTTACTTTTCAGAAATGCACTTTATTAATGCCAACCAAAAGGTGATAGGGGGACAGAGAGAGAGAGAGAGAGAAAGGGGGGTTGGGATTATAGCTACCAAAACGGGCAGACAAATCCTCGTGGAACAAGCCAATAGATGTCTGTTGCCGTCCGGGGAGATCTCAAGGGGTCTCCTCTGAGAAAGTCACTTTTATAGTCCTTTCCCAAAGCAAGTGGCTTCTGGCCAAAAGGTGGGAAGATTTATGGACTATTGTATGTGGAGCTCGTTACCCTGAGGAACAGGTGGAAACAGGACGCTTCAAGGAACACCAAACCATCTTTGTTGTTATGAACACACGCAGGGTAGCCCATACCGAACCAGTCCATTGTTCTTCCATCTGTGGGAGCTTTGTTGAGTCAGCGCCCCGTGACTAGTTGTCATGAGAAACCAGTCCTGGTGGGCATCACCTGCGGAACAGTCACTTGGCGTTCCTCCCATCCCTGGCCAGCGCAGGCCTCAGGCGAGGGTTGTTGGGCAGAAACAGACGAGAGGCTCAGACTGACTCTCACAATATCCATGTGATCTTTGGGGCGCACAAGTGCCCCAAATCACCCTGACAGGCCACGAGATGATGATGGCCACCCTTGAATTCCTGTCATCGTGGACACAGATGACCCTTGGCAGCTGGGGGACGATTGGAGGGCACCTCAACATTCAGGGGGCACCCCAAAACTCCAGGGGAGGGACCCATGGGTGGGAGGGTGACCCAAGTTACCTTGGGAGAGGATGCAACACAGATACATTCAGGCACTTTGGTCTGTGGGGTCAGTGTAGGCAATGTTCTATACCAGCTCCATCTCTGGGGGGAACAAAGGCAGTAGCCTAAAATCTCAGGGAGGCAACAGGAGACACCCTAATATCTAAATGGGGGCACCCAGATATGAAAGAATTCCAGTCTACCCATTAAAACCAATGAGGATTTTTAGGGACACCAGGTCTTCCCATTCAACCCAACAGAGCCCACCGCCTCCCAGTTTAGGTGAGGGAAGAGATGGAAATTTTGGGTTATCCAGTGAAATTGTGGGAATTTTATATAGCCATGGACAGTGCAAATATAGCCTTGGACTTCTCGGGAAATTATTCTGGGTGTGATCGCCTTTGACAGGGCCACCCTGGAGGCTGCTAGGCCTTTATGCATTAGAATTAGTTAGGATAAATCAGAAGCAAATGAGAATGATCAATACTAGAACAGGAATTCAGATTTCTCCAGGACATTTTGATTTGATAAATGCTCACTCAAGCTTGGCCTTCAAGTGTTCATGTTTTGGGAGGAGTAATCAGTGAAAATCATCAAGGAGAAATTAAAGTAATTCTGTTAAACAATAGTGAACAGTTGGAGTATTTAACCCCATAGCAGGGTATTACAATTATTGGTATTGTAGTTTTAAAACAACTGTGAAAAAAGGACAACCACATTAAATCACTGCTGTTCACAGAGATAAAGGGTTTGGATGCACCAGTCCTAATAACGGAGCCAGAGTGTGGGTGCAGAGGCCAAATGGCCCTCCTGAGCCAGCTGAAGGAACAGTTCTGAGGAAAGACAGCACTGTTTGAATCCTGAATCCTGGGTGAGAAGGATGGGAATGTGTCCCTGCAGCCAAGTGTTCTGTGCCAGAACAAGTGGATGTTATGGGATATTGTTTTACAGATCCTGCCAGACCAAATCTCCCTGTTTGTCCCAACAGCTCTTTGGAAAATGCTCTGATCCACAGGGCTCCATGTGAAGGTTGATATGACACTGAGGGACTTCCACAGGAATTCCAACCAGGAGCCTGGGTGCCCTCAGGAACTGGGACCAGGCACCTCTCCAGTTGGAGGGGAAAGGACCCACCAAGCCTTGTCACCCACAGACAGCACAGGAAAGCTGAACAGAAAAGGACCTTGAGGACATTATTCTGGAACTAAACAGGTGTCAGCTCTGTGGGCAAGAGAATTATTGTTCCTAACACAAATGAGATTGAGGAAAAAGAATGAAAAACAATATCTCTAATTTACTACTGATGCCTGTAAATTGTATCTTGATAGTCAGCCAGAATCTTTGTTTCCAGAAACACCTCTACAGTTTTACCAAGGATTATTCATGAAAATGTTCATAAAAATGTCAAGATCAAAAGCAGCCAAAATACTTAATCCTAACAAATTCTTCTCAACCAGAGGAAATTCAAAGCAGAGCCATGGTTTGTCATGTTTGTCATGGTTTGCTTTTTTAAATGAGCCCCAAGGTGCATTTGGTCTGAGCCCTTGAACCTCAGGACCTGAGAGGAGATTGCACAAACCTTTTCAGGAGTCCAATTCAGAAGAAAAATCCAAAGTGTCTCAAAGCATTAATGGAACCCACTGAGGTCCATCCCCAGCACAGGCACCTCATGGACTCCTTAGGAGAGAGAACTGGAGGCCATGGTTGCCAAAAAACCTCTCAGAGACTCAGAGAAAAAAGGGAAAAGGAAAGTACCTCAAAATCCTGAAGTACCTTGAAGCATTAATGAGCCCCACTGAGTGCTGTTACTGACAAAGGATCTCAAGAGACTAATTAAAGAAAATAATTGGAGGCCATGATTGCACAAAGCTCTCAGAGACTCCAAGGCAAAAGCAAAACTCAAAGTCCTTTGAAAAACCTGCAGTCCCTGGGAGCATGAAGGAGCCCCCAGGGCAATTCCTGACCAAGGCTCCCCAGGGACTGGTCCCAGCAGATCCCTGAGGCCACTGGGATGTGGGGGGATGCTGAGGGCAGGACAAGGGGTGACAGTGCCCAGCCTTGCTGGGGCTGTGCCAGGAGGCCCCAGTGGCTCAGGACAAGGTGTCTCCTCAGAGCCCTTTGTGGCACAGACCCTGCTGTGCCCCAGGGCACCAAGACTTGACTTCTCTTTGTCCCCACCTGTCATCTCTGCCTCCAGTTCTCTGCTCTGATTGAGGCTTGGGGACACTTTCTCACTACTGGGACCCATTAAAACTTTAAGAAACTTTGGAGAATGATTCTCACTTGGAGTTCTTGAGAGGTTTCCTAACAAACCATGGCTCTGCCTTGATTTCCCTCTGATCTGGTGCAGTTCATTAGGAAAGTTTTCCTATGATAGTTATGGAGAAATATTTCAAAGACTTTCTGAGAAATACACATTCCCATTTTAGGGGGTGCATTTTATCACTTTTCTCATTACAGCAGACATGATTGCAGGGTTCTGTGATTGATATTGATTCAGGGTCTCTCCTCAGGAGGTGAGAGAATCTCAGACAAGCTGTGCCTTGAGGTCTGAGCCAGTGTGGAGAACCTTGCTTCACATTCCCCTACCCCATCCTGTCTGTCCTCACTCACCTGGGACCTGCTGTGCTTGGAGAATGGGTTTGTCAAGAAAAGTTTTATTGTGGTTTTTTTTTTTTTTAAGGAATCCAAAACTCCTAATTTTCCCCACTGCTAACAGACACACTCCTCAGGTGTGTACCAGCCCAAGGTGCCACCAAAGAAGCCCCTCAACGGGGATCAGTGCTTCAGGGATGGTGCCTGGTGTCGGTGCCATTTTTCCTTTGTGTCTGTAACTCTCATCATGCCCTGCGGCCTAATGGAGCTTCATGGGAGCCAGGACTACAATACCCATCATGCCCTACGCTCCACAGAACCCTGGTATCCCCACCCGTATGTCCAATAGATGTTCTCCAGAAACTCCAAGAATCCCTAAGTGTCCCCTCTATGCCCATTTGGGTACCCCCAAAAACGTCTCCAAATCCCCAGAATGCTCCCAAGCCCACAGATGCCCGTTACAGGCACTTCTGGGAATTCATCTCCTGCCATCCCCCACGAGCTCAGAGCACCTCATAACACAGTCCCATGCCTAAAACTGCTGCCATGCCCCATGCCCTTAAGAGCCCAGTTAGAGCTCCTCAAGCTCCCCCCAAGTGCTCCTGAACCATATGTGCTCCACTCTGAGAACCTGAAGTCACTGTTGAGAGGCAAAAGTGTCCCCCAAGTGCCCTCCCAGACCTTGCAAATGCTCCATTATAATCACTTCCGGGACTACAGCTCCCATCATGCTCAACGGTTCCTGTAGAGTGCAATTCCAGCCATGACTTCATCTCCCATCATTCTCTGCACCACACTGAGCGACATTGTAGCAGCGTCTAAAACTACCAATATGCTCTGCGGCCCCATTAAACTGTATTATGGGTGCTCCTACAACTCCCATCATTCCCCGTGCCCCAGGCAGCCCTGTTAGAGCCTCCAAGAGCTACTTCAAAGCTCAATGTTTCCCTCAGGATCCCCAAGTTCTTTCCTAGTGCCAACTCAGTGCCCCCACGTGTCCTCCTGTCCCTCGAAATTCTTCCCCCAGTCCCAAAACTGCTCCGAATGTGCCCCAGAAATGTTTCCCTGGACTCCGAAGTGCCCACCTTTATCCTGTCTGAAAAAGAGATGATAAAAAAGGTGAAAAAATGACTATAACATTATGAATTATCATAAAGGGGGAGAACTAACAAACCAATAGAGCTTAATTAATTAATGAAGGAAATTGTGTTACTTAATAGCAATGACTAATAATTTTTTTTTGGTTTCTAATAATGTAAAGTTTTTTTATTATAAATTAAAAAATAGTATATAAAAATATGGAATTGTAATATTATAAATAATAAAATATTATAATTCTAAATATTAATAATATTTTTATTATAAAGAGAAATTAATGGTTATTTTTTATATTTTAGGTTGTCAGTCGCAGGTAGGATGTATCATTAAATGGTTATGATAAGAGTGAGCAGCAGTTTGTCCAAACAGGGTCAGCCCACAAGGGGCTCTTTCTTAAATGTGCCCAGACCTCCTGAGGAGACATTCAGCATCAAGATCACTTGGGAAATGCCTCTATCACTTCCTGAACTGAAAAGTAGAAAAACATGCCCTTGAGTAAAGTAAAGTCATGGGATGCACTTTGAAATCTTGCTCCATAAGAAAACTCCAAAATGTCTCCAAGCATCTCCACAAGTCCTGGAGATTTGAAGACAATTGAAAGAAGACAAAGAACTCCTGACAGCTTTCTGTATTTTAATGAGCCCTGTAGTGGATTTGCAGCTGAGTCCAGGACCCTCAGGCACTGAGAGAAGGTTGAAAAAGCTGCTCCAGGAGTCAGAAGCAAAACTCCAAGTCCCTTGGAGCATCAGTGGCCCCACTGAGGGCAGAGACTGCCAAAGGCTCCCCAGGGACTGGTGAGAGCAGATCCTTGAGGGCAGCATTGCAGGAGCCAAAGGCTGTGAGCAGGAACTGCAATGCTGAGCAAGGCCTGGGCTGGTTGGAGGCAGCAGAAAGGCCAAGGGCTGAGCCCAGGCCTGGCCCAGCAGGGCCTGTCCCTCATGGGTGGTTCAGGGCTGTTCCTGGGGCCCTGGGATAGGAGGGGCAGCAAGGACAAATGGCATCGCCCTGTGTGACATTCCAGATGCTCATGGAACCAAGGGTGAGTGTGACACTGCAGGGGCCTCATGGAAACAAGAGGCCATTGTGAGCCGGCAACAGAACACTGAAATGCTGGGGGTGAACAAAGGTTCCTTTACTTGAACATGGTTCACAGGAGAATCCCCAGCCAGATATACTCAAGATATCAAAATGACACAAATTCTACTGGCAAAGTATAGAAAATCAAGGAACTCTTGAAAAGAATTAATACAACATCCAATTCAACATTAAAAACTTGTCATAGCAGGAACTTCATTAACTTAATCCATGTAACCTTAGAAACCTTTAAACACTTCAGTTGTTGACATATCCTAAAACTGTTCCATATAAAGAGCATTGGCAGGGGGAGAGAGAGAGAGCGAGAGAGAAGAGAGAGAGAGAGAAAGGCAGAAGCTCTATAGAAAGACACACACACATGGCTACCAGCTCCTAGGGTTCCAATGTGGGTGAGACGCAGCCCCTAGCAGAAGCAGGATACAGACCATGGGCTCAGCACCCGCTCCATGTTTTGAGCCCCTGGACCTTCGTGGGTCTCTCCCCAGGTGGGACTTATGATTGCTTGGGCAATCAGAGCCTGGGTCAGCACCAGCCCACTGTGTGACTGACTGACAGCTCATCCCAAGGTGTCTGGGACATTGATCTCATCCAGCCTCTGACAGCGACCATGGTGACACTGCAGAGCCTCATGGAACCATGGGTCAGTTGTGACAATGCGGGTGGAGGGACTCCATGGAGACACTCTGGAACCTCATGGAACCAAAGAGACCATGGTGACACTCTAGTGCCTCATGGAATCAGGAGGACCGTTGTGACACTCAGGACCTGTATGGAACCAACGGTCAGTGATGAAGCCGTGGGGCCTGTAGAACCAAGGAGCAAAGAACCATTGTCACAAGAACCATTGTGACACAGTGGGGCCACATGGAGCCCAGGAGCCATGGTGACACTGTAAGATATTTTGGAAGCAATAGGCCATTGTGACACAAGAGAAGCAAGGAGAATATTGCGGCAAGGAGAATATTGTGACACTTTGGGTCTCCCGGAACCAAGGGAACATGGAACAGGTCTGGCTGGCTGGGCCTCCTGGGTCCACCTGAGAGGTCTGGCTGACCTGGGCATCCTGAGGGTTGCTTCTCATCTGCAACTGAAACACTGGGGCTCTGGGCTTTCTTTCCTGTGGAAAAGAAGTGTCCTTGTCCTCCTGCTGCCAGTGGCCAATATTGGGAATCCACCTCCAGAATTGCCTATATCCATGGAGAGCTCCCAAGCAAAAGCTGCCATGCTTGACAAGTCTGCCTGGCCTTGGCTTCCTGAGGGCTGGCTCTTGTCTGCCTTTGGAAACACTGAGGCTCTGTGCTTTCCTAACTAAAACAACTCTTCTTCCATTCCAGGCACCCACAAGCAAAATTGAGATTCCACCTCCAAATATCCCTATGTCCAAGGATTTCCCCAAGTGAAAGGTGTCAGGAGAGATAGGTCAGGCTGGTTTAGCCCAAGGGTCGCCACCTCTCATCTTCTTCCAAAACACTTGGACTTCTCACTTTTCTTTCCTGTGGAAAAGACCATCCATCTTGACCAGGCAGCCATGGCCCAAAGTGGGATTCCACTGAACTATAGTATTCTGTTACAGCTTAAAGAATTGTGTATTTGAAGAAACAAGTTATGGGATATCTTAGAAGGTTTAGAAGCTAGAGGTTAGGAATTTAACCTATAAAGGTATATATATCTTAGTATAGGGATTAGAAGTTGATAGATTGTTTAACATTCAGAATGAGCCAAAATACACACATGGACGCATTTAAGTGAAAATTTACATATATTAGAAAATACTCAGAGCCAGCCAGGGGAGACCCATACATCATAAATTTTGACACTGAAACTAATAAAGACCAGAATGAACAGATTAACATGTCAGGTAGTCATTGTAAGAGAACAAAGGTAAAAAGTTTGGAGAGAGGTAGATGGTCCTTACTTCCTCTCCTGAAATCCTCCAACTCATTTAAAAGATCACCGACCCAATACCAAGGGAACACTATGCAACCATAATGACTATGCAACTAATTTTAATACTGAGCGGGGAATGGGCAGTGACAGGCAATAGATATATATAGGTGTCTTGGAATATGCATGACTTTTGTGAATAAATAGAGGGCTAAAAACCTTTGGGAGCAATCTCACGTGTCTGTCTAGCCCTGAAATGAACATATCATTTTGTCAAAACTGGTTGAAAGGTATTTTGTCCTTGCCTTTCATTAATCATTTTGGTGGCCGCAGCAGGACCTTCTCTTCCCACAGGAACAGATGGGAGAGTGACAGCTCCAGGTGCACCAACCCGAGTCCCTCTTGGACAAGAGACCTCCACTCCCGCCTGCTTCAGTTGTGGGAGACAGACAAGTCTGCTGGCCAAGGACAAAATGGTATGTTTATGATTTTAAAATTACCCAGGGTGAGAGGGCTAATTGGTAAGACATAGAAGATGTTCTATGCACAATGTGGCCAAAAGGTATTGCTTGCAAGCAGAAAGAACTGCTTAAGTTACTGTTGAAGGGACTCTGCTGTGCCATAGAGGGCAAGTTCTGGAGGTGGGCTTTAGTGAATCCTGGTGTTTAAACTGCCAGTGGAAGGATTTGTCATGCCATGGAGAGCACCTCTAGCAATTTTGGGGGTGAGTTTGGGCAAATCCTTGTTTATTGCTGCTATTTTGGCAAACTATATTTGTGGTTGTGATCAGAGGTGTGTTTGTTGGTGAAGAGTGCTAGATGAGATTTTTCTACACATCTGAAGTCTACCATGTATTTTTGAGTCTACACTACCATCTTGTGTTGAAAGTTGTAGTTGCAACAATAGTTAGTTCATTTGTGATGCAACACTACCATCTTGTGCTAAAAATTATAATTGCAGTGAAATGGGAATTTTTACGTAAAATGGGCCATTTTTTTGCTCTTAATAAATTGTTAGAAGCGGCCAGCAAAGCTCAGGCCATCGATGTCCAACCATCCAGGGAAGGGCTCTCTAGATTGTCTCGGCTCAAACCAGGTGAATTTTTAGCTGAAGGAGGAGACAGGCTATTGTTGAATGGGAGAAAGGGAGGAGAGAAAGGGTGTTTTTAGTGAAATTGTATTAGAGTGAAACAAGTAATTATTTGGTTTTTGACTGTGAACTACCCCCAGTTGAGAATAGTCTCAGAAACTCACAGTGGGGACTAATAGGGGTAACTCCTTGCTTTTTGTGTGGGCTGATGATATTTCATTGGGAACCGGGTGGCATCCAAAATGGGTCCTTCTCCACTGTAGAGGGTGCAACAAGAAATGGTATTGCATACCTTGCAGAAGGAGACCTAGGTGCCTCAGGTGTGCTCTGGAGCTCCTGAGATGCTATAATTGGGAAGTAGCACACGATCAGTTTGAGATAGTGAGTCTATGGAAAAGGTTTAAAGCTGGCGAATTTGGATCTTTTTGAAAAAGACTGGGAATGGTGCCAGTTTGGTAAAAGGAATTATAAGGCTCTCCTTGTATCTAACTTGTAGTATTTGAGATACAAGGGTGTATTTGTGGAATTTCTGCCTGGTCAAATAGGAGAAAGAAGCAGTCAGCTGTGTGAGCTACTGGAGAAAGAGGATTTTGAATAGCTTAGAGGAGAGAGCAGAAATAATCAGGACTGCTCAGTATTTTCATATTCTGAGACTACTAGGTCAAGGAAAAGAGCTGGTATAAAATAGAGGAACTTGAGGAAAAAAAAAACCCAAAAAACAACAAACAGAAAGAACAATGGGCACCAGTCAGAGCAAGGAGATTTCTAAAGTCAGTCCCTTAGGCTTTATTCTGGCACATTGGAGAGAACTTGTGGGGTATGGACCGTGAGGTTATATGACCTCTGGTACTCTATGGCACCTAACTCTGCAACTCTTGGCTCCTACTTTGTCGGGTTGTATTCTAAATAAGCAAAGCAGCTAATAGTTGCTAAGGTTATTTATTACAAAGCACATCTTATTATAAAGCACATCAGTCTCAAAAGGAAATGGCAAAAAGCAATGGCAAAGCAATGGCAAAGCAATAGCAAAGCAAAAGCCTGGCAAAGAGCAGATAGCTAAAAAGCCCTGGCAAAAGCCAAAGGCTAAAAGCACCAACTCTCCCCAATATCAACTCTTACGTTTTTCCCAACAAGCGAAGACATAAAATCGGACCACCACTCCTTAACCTATTAGAATCCCAGTATCTTAGCACACCAGGTTGTGTATAGAACTACGCATGCAACCTATCTTGTTCTATCTGAAAAATGTAAGCAATATTCTTACTATAGGTTTATTATGTCTAAGTCCTATCTACAACTGTGGGCCTGGATCCTCTTGCTGAAGATATTAATATGTTTCAACCTTCACTAGAACTCGCTCTGCTATTCTGGCATTTGACACCTTTGACTTACTAAAAGCATTAGAACTCCTACTAAAACTTAATTACCTACTTCTACTTAAATGTCTACTTTATGTGTGAGAGGCTTAATATGCTTCAATCCATGCAAAGGCTTTAATTCAATCCCTGCACTATGATTTCTCTCTGAAGAATTCTCTGAAGAATTCAGAGAGGTCCCTGACTCACTGACTCCAACATCTCCTCCTCCTCTTAGAACCATAAAGATTCCCTTAACAGACTTATTAATCATTTGTCAAATGCATGGAGAAAACAAAGCACCATTATTAGCACTCAAAAATATTTCATCCATGATGCTAAATTACAACCCACTAAACAAACCATCCAAACTGTACCATTCTGAGACTCATATCACTTGCAGGCTACTTGGCCTATTTTCTGCTCCTGGATGGCCCTCTGGTAGCAGAGGTCATCCTTTCCATCAGGGTCTGGCATGGCCTCTGTCTCCACTGCTCAATGCCTACTGGATGCAGCCAGCAGCAGAGCTAAAAATCTTCTTGGTGGCAAAAACCAAGGAGGCCAACCTAGACTTGCCCTTGACTATTTCAGGAGGAACTTGGCAAGCCCTGCTCCTTTCACCTGGTTATCAAAGCAAAACTTCACCTGCTTCATTCAGGAACAAACGGGCATCATGGCAAAGCACACACATATTTGCATGAACAATAGAAATACAAGGATAGCTGAACAAGTGAAAAAAAGTTTTTCTGGGCTTGTGTTGGACAGACATATGATATTTAAACTTAATACATCAACTGAAGTTACTTAAACACTTAAAGTTGGCTAATTGACAAATCTGTACTACTTAAAGCAAACAAAGCATAAGCACAACATATAATTCAACTTCATATTTGCTTTAGACTATTACCTAACAAAAATTCTGCAATACTGCTGTTTCCCCCATCTTTTTTTTTTTTTTTTTTTTTTGGTTGTTGTTGTTGCTGTTGTTGTTGCTATTCAATAAAATCAAAGTCAAAATTCACAATCTTCTTCAGGTAAACCACAATACAACAATCAACAATACTTTAAATAATAGACATACATTTATAAAACTAGATAATTATCAATCTTTAAAAAGCTATGTCATCACCTCAGGGTCTGCAAACAGTTGACAAGCCTTGATTCAATGAGATTTTCTAGAGATGGTCATCTTTAGAAAATGAGCATTACATTCATCTCAAAATTAGCTTCAGCTGCCATACTGATAGGGTCAAATTGCCAAGTCAAAATGACAGGAATATTAATTTGATGCAGAAAACACCTGGGTTTACACAATTTCTATTCCAGGTAGAATAAAGGCCTGGCCACTGCCTAAATTCTAACTGGAAGAGAACTCCCTGACATCTTTTCATTTAAAAAAAGACTTAAGAACAAAAAATACAATTAAACATTTCACAGTGAGAAAGAAATCAAATTCCTTCAGCATCTTGTTCCCTATGAAGTTTTTCCTCAGGATGAGATGCTTACAACAGGGCAGGCTGCTGGAATGCTTCTGTAATAACAACTGAGGAAAACAATAAGACTAGAATTCAGAAAAGACTTTCAATGAACCTCAGATAATTTTCTTGGAACTCTGAAAAATACTTAAATCATGAGATGGCACAGGGTCAGGTCAAAGCAGACCTGCTAAAATAAGAAAGAAAATTAATAAAAAAGAATACAATGGAACATTAAATTCACAACTTAACTAATTATCTTCATACATTCAGGGACATGTCTGGAGGCTTTCTAAAATTTGTTTGGAATGTTGAAAGAATTCAAGTTAAACAACAAAACAGAAATCAAAATCATTCTGTAATACAGAATTCATTCTCTTAATGCAATGGTTTTGAAATTAAATACAGAAACTAAATTTGAGCCTTAGAAGTCAAGCATATAGAGAAATACTGTTTTTCCCAACATATATAAAGGAAATTTTGGCTTGAATTAAATTTTATATTTCAGATGATGGTCCTTGAAATGGTCCCAAATTGTGTTTATGAAGAATTTAATTGATTATTTGAAAAATGTAAACTAGCAATATATTACAATTTGGTTTAAAGGAAAGTTAAAATAATACTAATAAATACTGATAATAAATCTGCGAGGCATAAATTTACAAGCTTCTTCTTTATAGAAATTCAAAATCTATTAATTCATATTGAGGGCATTGCAAGTACTTAGAAGCTGAATTTTTTAAGTAATTAACTATAGAAAAATTGAAATTTAATGCTGGCATTTGGACAAGTATCCACTCATATCTGAGCAATAACAAATTACTAAATATACGTGATATCTATTCAAATAAGATATAAAATGTCCTGTACCTTTAGCATTCCAAGAATTTCAGCATCTTTTCTACAACAATGCAAAAACAAACATCTTCAGCTTTACATACAAAAATTGGGAAAAATAGAACTGAATCTAATATCATGTTCACATCCCTTTGCTACATCTGCCCTCAGTGAAACAAATGGGCCCAGAGACCTGCTCCTTTATAAGGCCTTTATTAGAGATCAGCTCTGGGTACAGAACCCAAACGGCTGCGCACAGCGCTGCTGCTTCCAAAGAGCGACGCAGAGGAACTGAATAAGCACAGCTCTGTGTTCATAGGCACAGCTGGATCTTTTGTTCTCACATCTCCCTAGGAACACTGAAGTGATTGCTATCTTAGGGAGGAGTCCTGATGTTAGGGTGCTATTGAGGTCACGGTGACAAGACAAAGCAACTCCGGGTGGTGATCTTGCCTTCTTTGTTATTTTTCCCAGCTGTGGAATGGTATTTTCAGTCTTAGATGTTATTTGGGATCATTATTTTAGGGGTTTCATCCCTGAGTGGTGTCCCAGAATTCTCTGGGTCTATCATTTGCATGTACTCCACTGAAGTCACTCCTCCTCTTCTGTCACAGGCACAATTTTAGGGAAGCAGTGAGGGCATTAACCCAACATGAGGGGAAAGGGATATGGAGTAACACAACTGGGGCTGAAAACAGGGTGAGGCCAAGAACTTAACATTAAAAATTAACACTACAGACAACCGGGAACATTTATAAAAACATACAACTTTAACTGCTCTAGAACTTTCTCCAGGGGATGACCCCAGGAATTTTTTCATCCCTGTGAAACCACTTGCCCTGCCCGGGATCCCAGTGCTGTGCTGAAGCCATGGGCAGCATTCCTCTCCCTCCCGCATGAGTGGAAATGGGGTCGGGATTGGCATCAGGGACAGTAGGGGGAGCGAGAATGGGATCAGCATCAGGAACAAGAGGGGGAGTGGGAACAGGATTGGGATCGGCTGCAGACCCGCAGGGACAGAGGCAGGGAGCGGGGACGGGGCAAGAGTGAGGATGAGACCAGAGGTAGCAGCTGTCCCATGGGGACAGGAGCGAAAAGCTGGATTGGCATCAGGGGCAGCCATCCTGTGCAGACAGGAGCGGGGAGCTGGATCGGGATTGAGAGCAGAGACAGGAGCAGGAACGAGGCCAGAGTAAAACTTTCTCTGAAGGATTTATTCATCACAATGGGGAGGCCAAGAGGGGTGCATGCAGTGTCCTGTCTGGTGCCTTCCTGTCCTGCCACTTGTTGGCTACACCAGGCCTCCTCCACCGGACTTGGCACAATGACGAAGGGAAACAGGGTAGACCTATTTTCGTTGGCTACTGGGCCTCTGCCAGTCGATGCCAGGGTAGACCTGATGATTGCCGCCTAACAGACTCTGCAGACCGTAAACTGGGTAGACCTGTTACCCTCTGCTGCTCTCAGTCTCTGCCGGCTAACAGTGGGGTAGACCTCTTGCCCTTGGCCCTCCTTACCTCTCAGCGATGGCACCGTGTCTCATCCATCGGACCAGAGGCCCCCTTGCCCTGGCCTGCCCGCCGTGCACGCCTTCGCCATGGGCCCTGCACATCCCACAGCCCCCGTGCACTCGCACTGCGCTCACACTCCTGCTCACGCCTGCTCTTCCCCTTCCCCAAAAGCTGCTCCCTCAACGCTCCTGACTTGTGCTCCCAGCCTAAGCTGCTGGCCCTGCCATCTCCATGCCCCAGCAGCCACTGCCGAATTCTGCGGCTGCTGCCCCAGCCCCAGTCCCAGCTCCAGCCCACTCTGCTGATATCCTGCCCGCACCCCACTTCTCCAGCCGCTTCCCGAGTGGAGCTGGCAGTGTTCCCGTGCCCCCCTCCCCGTGCCTGAATACACAGCAGCCTGGCACACATCTTGACCCTATCTCCTCATGGAATTTCTATCTGCAGACCACTGGAATCCAGGAGTTACTAGCAGAGTGTGTGCTTCTCTGTATCTATTTGTCTTTCTCTCTATGTCTTCCTCTAATTTCCTCGTCTTGCTAAATTTGAGTAACTTAAAATTGAATGAGCAAAGAGTTTGTGAAGTTGAATGGGCCAAGTTAATGATTTGAAAAGTGGTTTTTTGTTGATTGAATGTTGTATTAAACCTTTTCATGGTTTCTCTGATTTTCTAAGCATGCAGGTGAAGGTTGTTATATTGTTTTGACTTCTTGAGGGTATCTTGTCAGTATTTCTCCAGTACATCCAACTCAGAGTACACAAACAACTGTAATTGCATTTAAATGTCTCCTTGACAGAGTTCTTTGGGGGATGGTGGTCAGGGCTTGTCTGTCCTGCTTGGCACAGCCCAGGCAGGGCTTGCACAGCCACATTCCACACTCCATTTCCACCTGGAGCCGCTGGTGCCTCTGAGTTCTGCTTCCCCAGCCCCAGGGACGCTCTCCTTGTCTGCCCATTCCCCCAGGGTCTCTGTGGAGGGATGGCCTCAGTGGGGGCTGCTGACATCCTCAGCACCTTGGAGGCTGCTGCTGAATTTCACTGCTCAAGAGGCTTGTTCAGCCTTCAGCTATTCAGTTCAGGAATTCAGTGCCCCAGGGCTCATTTACATTCAGAACACCTTAACAAGCCAAGATTCTGGGCATAATTTGATTTAAGATTTCATATCTGTTGTGGTTAATTAGACTGATTTCAGAAATTTCTTCAAAGTGAATGTGTTGTACTTACAAAGACAGTGAGAAAACTTCTTTTACATCCTGTTTAGGTTGTTTTCCTTTTTAATACATTGATATGTTCAATCTGTGCAACTGACACTGAATCCAAGAACCTCCTAATGCATTTTGAACAGATATGAAAATCAAGACCCTTTATGTCTGACAGTCAGTCTGAACCTGTCCCTACCCCCACCCCACCATTTCCCCATCCAACCCCTGGCACTCAGAGCAGACTTGTGCAAATCTGAGCTACCTTCAGCCCAGGCTGTGCCTGCAGCTTTCAGCTCCTTGGCACCAACTCCCACCTGCTTTCCTTGCAGAAGGAGCTGCCCGAGACACAGAGGGATGTTCATTTCTTGTCAGCAAACACACCAAGGGGAGGCACAGCTCCATAAATAAGAGAAGTCCAACCCAAGGGGTTCTGGGGAATGGAGCCACATCCAGGGGTGTCCCCAGGGCTCAGGATTGGGCCCAGGGCAGTTCAGTCTCTTTCTTGCTGATCTGGATGAGGCCGTCGAGGGCACCCTCAGTCAGATGTCAGGTGAGCCCAGGCTGGCTGGGAGTGTGGCTGTGCTGCAGGGCAGGAAGCTCTGCAGAGGGATCTGCACAGGCTGCAGCCATGGGCCCACGACAATGACATGAGGTTCACCAAGGCCAAGGGCTGGCTCCTGCCCTGGGCTCACAACCACCCCAAATCCCTGCTGTGCCTTGGCCCTGATCCCCACAGCCTGTCCTGTTTCCTTCATCCCTGCAGTGCCAGGCACTTTCTGGGACAAGGGAGCTCTCCTGTGGGGATGGAGGGAGGTGCGAGGGCCACCCCTGCAGTGGGAACCACAACTCATCAGGTTTGTGTCCTCTGGGCTCAGGAACTGGTGAGACTCAGAGGCACAGGAAGGTTTCTGTTCTCTGCCAACAAATAAAAGTTGAACATGATACAATTTAATAAACATCACATCTCTTTCCTCAGCTCTGTGCAACGTCCCAGCAGGATCTGATGACTCTGCCATCCACAAGGGATTTGTGTACAAAACCAGTTTTAGACAAAGATGATTCTGTGACAGATAGAAACGCGGTTCAAGTGTTTTGTCTGGATGCCCTACTTGGAGTGGTGGTTAAGCACCTCAAACAGTGATCTGTTTTCAAAGCTGTCAGTGGTAGATGGAGGAGTCAGGCTGATTTTGATGTTGGGGAAATTCTGAAACATGCCTGACGCATTTTAACTCCTCCTGTCCTGTCTGATCTCCTTTCTTGCCCCTTTCAACCCTTTGTGTTTTGTCTCCCACCAGGCACTCAGTGAAGAGCCTGGCTCTGTGCTCTCCATCATCTCCTGGCTGGCACTGCCAGGCTGGCATGAGGAGCCCCTCAGCCTTCCCTGCTCCGGGCTGGACAAGCCCAGCTCCCTCAGCCTCTCCTCACAGCTAACGGGCTCCAGCTCCACCTTGGAGGCCCTTCCCTCACCCTGCTCCAGCTGCCAGAAAACTTTCCTGCCTTTGGGAACCCAAACCAGGCCCCAGTGATCTGGATAATCCACATTCTTGGTATCCTGGTCACACAGCCCTGGCCCCTTGTCCCCGTGTCAGGCTCTGGGGCTTATTTGTGGAACATCCTTGGAGGAGGCTGTGGCTCCAGGTGGAGCAGAGGGATACAGAGGGACAGGGGACCCTGCTGGACGAGAACAGCATTGGACTTGTCTGGGGAAAATGTGAGGGGGGCTGGGGCAGAGTGACCAACCCAGTGACTGCACATAGCCCAGGTGATGATGCAGAGACAGCCTATAATGTCATACCTGCTTGATGACCTCACAAAACCCACTCTGTGATGTCGTAGCCCACTCTGTGACCTCATGTTACCAGATGATAAATTGCCCACCCCATGTGAAACAACACAATGCTTGTTCTCCAAAACCACTCGCCTCTGGAAATCACACAATGCCTGCTGCGTAAGAAGGGGAACTGTAAATCACCAGCCTCAGTGTCCTGCCAACTCAGCCAGGCCTACTGGAACACTGGGGGTCCACGACCACTAGGAAACATTAGAGAGACCCCCCAGGACAGAAGAACACTCCCAAGGAAAGTTCTTCCTCCTACTGTTTACAAACAGAGATGGGTTGGTGAGAGATGTGGTGGTCGGTGGCTTCCTGGGGTACAGTAATCATGAAATATTTGAGATTTCATTATTCTGTGAAAGAAGCAGAAGCATCAACAGAAGTTCTACCCTGCAATAATGGAGAGAAGACTTTGGCTTATTGAGATGTAGATTTGTGCAGAGAGTGCCAAATCAGGTATTGAATTTTTTAAGGGATACCATCCTTAAAAGAAAAAAGGTGTCCAGGAATGATGGACACACTGCAAGAAAGAAATTTTGAAGGAGAAGGAGCAGCCTGTCCCTGTGTGCCAAAAGTGAAAAAAATGACTGGCCTGGCTGCGCATGGAGCTTTTTCCAAGAACACAGGGAAAAAAGAGGTTGCATCATCTTTGGATAGAGGGGCAGGAAACTCAGGAAGGGTTTAAGGCTGTCGCTCGGACATGCAGAAAGAAAATTAGAGAGGTGAAAGCTCCATTAGGACTTAAACTGGCCACCTGTGTGAAGGATAACAAAAATTATTTTTTCAATACATTATTGGCAATAGTAAGGGTAAGGACAACCTACATTCCTTATTGCTTATTCCTTATCATATTTTCAAAAATAAAGCAAGTTGTCCTCAGGACAAATGTTCTGCTGAGCTGGTAGATGGGGCAGGGAGCAGAACAGACCCCTGTAATTTAAGAGGAAGGAGCTGCTGACCTAACAAACCACTCAGGTGCTCACAGGTCTCTATGAAGCATTCATATTTATACTAAGGGGATGAGGGAGCTGCTGGGAGGTGCTCGCCTGTCGCCGTACACGCTAGGAGTCGTGTATATTAATGACAAAGACTTCCCCAGCTATGAGGCCATAGAAGCATTTCAGTGAAAGTCGGAACCATATTTATAGTGTGGTTCGCAAGTCTCGAACAGGACAGGTGTCCATTGGAAAACAGAAGAAAACAAATCCTGTCACATAGCTTGAGAACTGTTTCTCAGTCAAAACCAGACGCTAATCTTTATTATTAATTCCTTTCTGGTTTTCCCAAATGTTATCATCCTGGGAAAGGCTCAGGCCAGAGCTGAGAAACAGTCTGAGCGTGGAAAAAGTTTCCCAGCATGAGAAACAGAAAAAGAGCTCTGAGCCTGAAAAGGCCTAGCAAATTTTGCCTGGGCCTTCAATGGTGTCCATATGCTCCATAATTTCTCATCAGACGTGGCTCACAAGGGAGGTTCTAAAAGACTGGAGGTTCAAATGTGACTCCATCCCCAAGAAGAGCTGGAAGGAGAATTTGGGGAAATGCAGGCCTGTCAGCCTGACCTCATTACCCAGGTCCTGCACTTCGGACTCAATGACCCCTGCAGCACTTCAGGCTGGGGACAGAGTGGCTGGGCAGTGGCCAGGCAGAAATGGACCTGAAGGCACTGATGGACAGCAGGCTGGACATGAGCCAGCAGTGTGCTCGGTGGCCAAGAAGGCCAAAGACTCCTGGCCTGGATGAGGAATGGTGTGGCCAGAAGGAGGAGGGCAGTGATTATTCACCTGTGCTCAGCACTGGTTAGGCAGCACCTCGAGTGCTGTGTTCACTTCTGAGCCCCCCAATTTAGGAAGGACATAGAGGGGCTGGAGAGTGCCCAGAAAAGGGCAAAAAAGGCTGGTGAGGGGTCTGGAACACAAGTGCTGTGAGGAGTTGGCTGAGGGGCTGGGGTTGTTTATCCCGGAGAAGAGGAAGCTCAGGAAGAGAAGGTGGTGTCAGGGCACAGGTTGGACTTGATGATCTCCAAGGACTTTTCCAGCCTGGCTTATTCTGTGATTCTCTGAAACCACCCCTGGAGCAGTTACAGGATGAGCCCTGGGCCTCCTCTTCACAAGGTCCAGCAGCCCAGGTCCCTCAGCTTCTCCACACAGGCCCCAAAGCCCATCCTGTCAGTCCTGAAGAGCCTCTCCAGCCCCTCCTCACTGCCAGAACAGGGAGCCCCACACCCAGACACACCAGCCCAGATGTGCCCCCCTGGCCTGTGGTGCCTCTGGCAAGGGAGCAGCACGAGGCACTGCAGGACCCTGCAGACAATTCCTGAAGCACTCATAGGATGTTTCTGCAGGCCAAGGGATGTTCCCATGGTGCCAATTTGGGAACTGAAATGGGGCGTGGGGCCAGAGTGGAAAGGGTAGAGAGGGATGGGCTTTTTTCCATGAGGGAATAGGTGTGGGCAGTAAGAAGAAATCTGGAACGGGGGTATTAAGAGAAGAATGTGAAGTAATTGAAATTCTCAGGGCAGTTTGGGGGTGGCTGCCAGGCAGCCCTGGCTCTGAGCAACAACATCTGCAGTAGAACAAGAAACTCACAGCTCATGGGAACAAATTTTCTGCCTGACTGCAGAGGCCATGACAAACCTGAGTGGTTCCCCTACAATCCCCCAGCCCTTGCTGGCCCCAGGGACTGATGGCATTTGTGCTCACTCAGCTCCATCTCCCCACAGCAGCACCATGGGGGTGCTGACGCCTGCTCTGTGCAGTGCAAACAGGGGCTCCTGAGCCAGTGCTGCCGTGTCTGTGCCTGCAAGGATGCGGCACCTGTGTGAGCTGGGGGAGAGGCCAGGACTGCAGAGGGGGGATGTTGTTGGCAGCTGCATGAGGACGCTCTGGGATGCTGCCCTGGGCTGTCCAGTGCAGTGGAGATGGATCAGCCCCTGCTCTGCTCCTCCTTGCCAGGCTCTCCACCTTGCTGGGTCCTTGCAGAGGACCAGCCATGCTGTTTGCCCCCAGCCTGCCCATGGCCAGCCTGGGGCTGCTCACAGGGTTTTTCTCTGCTCAGCACTGGCCTGGCCAAGTGTTGTGGAGAGTGCCTGGCCAAGGAACCTGGAGCCCCCAGGCCCTGCCCTGAGGCGTCAGTGCTGCCCCAGCAGTGCCCATGGCCTGTCCATGCTGCAGCCCCAGCACTGCCACCCCCAGGGCTGTGCCCGGCCCCGAGAGCACTCAAGCCCTGTTGCAACACGAGGGGCAGGAGGGCAGTAGGGCAGTGGCACGGGAGCAGCACTGGCAACACCAAGTGCTGCTGCTGCTGGGCACAGCACTGATCTGCCCCAGCTCTGCACACAGACATTGCTGCTGCAGCTCCAGAGTTGGGAATAAAAGGATCATCTCTGGAGAAAACTTTGCTGGGAGATCCTTAATTCATTTAAAACCAACCAGGAGCATAGACCCTCATCAAGACATTCTGTGGCCACAGCAAAGATGGAGACAAATAAAATGAGAGATGGCACAAGTAAAGATTTTTCTTTGTGGACAATAATAAAGAAGAAAAAATAAGAAAGAAATTCTCCAAAATTTAATTGATGATAACTATCAAATATGACTTTTATTACAAGTAATTTTCAAGATTGCCCAGCAGTTTAATTCCTGAAAACATCCAGTCATCAGTGTCCACACTGCAGCCTTTAGCTCCCGGTTCCTCAGGCTGTAGATGAGGGGGTTCAGGGCTGGAGGAACCACCAAATACAGAACTGATACCACCAGATCCAGGGATGGCGAGGAGATGGAGGGGGTCTTCATGTAGGCCAATGTGGCAGTGCTGAAGAACAGTGAGACCACAGCCAGGTGAGGGAGGCAGGTGGAAAAGGCTTTGTGTCGTCCCTGCTCAGAGGGGATCTTCAGCACGGCTCTTAAGATCTGCACATAGGAGAAAACAATGAACACAAAACAACCAAATGATAAACAGACACTAACAGCAAGAAGCCCAAGTTCCCTGAGGTAGGATTTGGAGCAGGAGAGCTTGAGGATGTGTGGGATTTCACAGAAGAACTGGCCCAGGACATTACCATGGCACAGGGGCAGGGAAAATGTATTGGCCGTGTGCATCAGAGCATTGAGAAAGCCACTGACCCAGGCAGCTGCTGCCATGTGGGCACAAGCTCTGCTGCCCAGGAGGGTCCCGTAGTGCAGGGGTTTGCAGATGGACACGTAGCGGTCGTAGCACATAATGGTCAGGAGGAAATATTCTGTTCCAAGAAAGAAGAAAATCAGAAAAACTTGAGCAGCACATCCTTCATAGGAGATGTTCCTGGTGTCCCAGAGGGAATTGTGCATGGCTTTGGGCACAGTGGTGCAGATGCAGCCCAGGTCAGTGAGGGCCAGGTTGAGCAGGAAGAAGAACATGGGGGTGTGCAGGTGGTGGCCGCAGGCTACGGCGCTGATGATGAGGCTGTTGCCCAGGAGGGCAGCCAGGGAGATGCCCAGGAAGAGGCAGAAGTGCAGGAGCTGCAGCTGCCTCGTGTCTGCCAATGGCAGCAGGAGGAAGTGGCTGACGGAGCTGCTGTTGGACATTTGCTGTGGCTTGGAATGGGGATCTGTGAAAAAGTTAATCATGGAATAGTTCAGTTTGGAGAGACTTTAAATATCCCAGCCCAGCTTGGTGGCACTTTTCCCCCACTGCCTGCCCAGGGCTCTGCTTCCTGAAGCTGTCCCTGCCAGCAGCTGCTTCCCTGTGTCCAGTCCTGGGCCCTGCTGGTGTTGCCAGAGCGCAGCCCAGCAGACACCTCCCAGCACAGGGCACTGCCCAGGGCCAGCTCATCCTCTGCAGGCTCTGATGGCAACATCACAGAAACCCTGAGGAGGCTGGAAAAGTGACTGTGATGCTGCCTTAAAGGCAGCTGAATTCTCCGTTCACCTTGTAGAGAATTTGGGGTTTTTTATTATTTTTCTTTATCTGAACTGAGAGATGAATATCAGTCTTCTCTTTCCCATCCAGGCAATTCAGAGCAGTAGATTTAATAACAGCTCCTGCCTTGCTATACTCCCTGTATAATCTAATTCAAAATATTCTGTAGTGAAATGTCATGCTAGAGTCATGACACATGAGTCCTGAACAATGCAGCATCCTCACCACACAAGGAGAACACTTCCAAGCCTTACCAGCTGTCTCCTTCCACCCAGACCTTGTCCCTCAGTGCTGGGGCAGCTGCCCGGGCTGGCTGAGAGCTGTCCCTGGCTGGCAGCAGAGTCCCTGCCCCAGCACAGCACCCTGGGCTGCAGGACCCTGCTCTGCAGCACAGCCCTGGGCACCCCTGGCTACTCTACACAGGAGAGAATCAGAGAATGTACTCACAGAGTCTGTAGGCATTGGGATGTTCCAGCTTTAAGAGGTCACTGCAGAAGCTGCAGCTGCCTTGTCCTGCAGCCAGAGGCTTCCTGTGTCAAGGGCTGGGAGTGATTCTGCCCCAGTCACTTCTGAGCATCTTCCCAGCCCTGACGGATTGAAACTCTCTGTGTCTCTGTGCTGTACCTGGGATGGCTGCAGGCAGTGCCCCAGCCCTGCTGGGCTGGGAAAAGAGCTCCTCATTTAGAGAAATGTGCTTTTGAAGCTTTTCTTAATAGCTAGGACGGTCCTCTGTGCCAGGAGCACAGCCCAGCTGAGCAGCACAGACACAGCACAAAGACTTTTAATGACCCTCTTGGGGTTTGTGCTGAAGCCCTGAACATCAGTCCCTGAGAGGGAGCTGGAGAAACCTCTCAAGAACTCCAAGTCACAATAAAACTCCAAAGTTTCTTGAAGTTTGAATGGGTCCCACTGAGGGACACAACTGAGAAAGTGTCCCCAAGCCACAATCAGAATCGAGAACTGGAGGCAGAGGTGACAGGTGGGGACAAAGAGAAACCAAGTCTTGGTGCTCTGGGGCACAGCATGGTATGTGCCACCAAGGCCTGTGAGAAGACACCTTGTCCTGAGCCACTGGGGCCTCCTGGCACAGCCCCAGCAAGGCTGGGCACTGTCACCCCTTGTGCTGCCCTTAGCATGCCCCCACATCCCAGTGGCCTCAGGGATCTGCTGGGACCAGTCCCTGGGGAGCCTTGGTCAGGAATTGCCCTGGGGGCTCCTTCACGCTTCCAGGGACTGCAGGTTTTTCCAAGGACTTTGGGGTTTGCTTTTGCCTTGGGGTCTCTGAGAGCTTTGTGCAATCATGGCCTCCAATTATCTGCTTTAATTAGTCTCTTGAGAGCCTTTGTCAGTAACAACACTCAGTGGGCTCATTAATGCTTCAAGGTACTTCAGTTTTTTAGGGTACTTTCCTTTTTCCTTTCCTCTCCAAGTCTCAGAAGTTTTTTGGCAATCATGGCCTCCAATTCTCTCCTTCAAGGAGTTCATGAGGAGCCATGTGAGCTGGGATCTGTGCCCACTTTTAGAGTTTTCCCATTCAAATGCAAATTTTTTCTGTCTGTCTTCATGGAGACGGAGGCAAAAGAAGGTATTTTTCAAGTCTAAAATGGTAATCCAAGTTAGCTCTGATGTTAGGCACATTAGCAAAGTGTATGGGTTTGCTACCACAGGATAGAGATCTTCAGTTATTTTGTTAACAGGCCTTAGATTCTGTAATATCCCATATGACTTATCTGGTTTTTGGACTGGTTAAATGGAAGTGTTGAATTCAGATGGGAACTCTTTTAACAACCTGAATTGCAAGAAGTTTTCAACTATTGGATGAATTCCTTCCCTATCTTCCTTTTTCAAGGGGTACTGTTTAATTCTAATTGATTGGTTTTTTTCCTTCAGTTTAATTACTATAGGAGGTGCATTTTTCACCCTCCCTGGTACATTGGAGGTCCACACTCCCAGAAACACTTGATTTCTTATTTCTTTACTAATTTCTCCCTCCATATGAGTAGCTGTTAACATTAAAATTAATCCCTCTATGCACTGTTCATAATTTATCTCCAGAATAACCTCCACATTTTAAAATTTAATGTTTACTTGTAATTGTTCTAACAAGTCTCTCCCCAAAAGTTATCTCAGGAAACTGGGAAGATAGAGAAATTTATGAATATCCTTTTGCTTTCCAAGCCTATACCTTAATGGTTTACAAAAAATTGCTTTTTTAAGTTGGCCAATCCCTCCTATTACTGTAGTATAATCCTTCTCCACAGGTGCCATAGTTTTATTCAGAACTGAATATGTTGCCCCCATGTCAACTAGAAATTCCACTTTTTTCCTCTTTCTCTCCAGCTTTAACTTACAACCAGTGGATCTCCTTCAGTGAGATCTCCTGGTCCTCCTCAGTCTTCTTTCACATGTGCAATCACTTTCCCCTTTTCCCAGTCTCCCTTTTCCTGAGGGTCACCCCGTCTTCATTCTGGACATTAATTTTTCCAGTGACCATATTTCTTACAAAATCACACACTGGTCTCTGCCCAACTGGGACAGACCTTGTCTAGTTTGTCCCTGTCTATTTTGAATAACACACTCCTTAAGTTGAGCTCCTTGCATAAACAGAGGTACCCCGATCTTTCTATTGCTGCAGTAAGTTTGTCAACAAAACTAGACAAAGTTTCCTGTGGACCTTGTGTAATGTTCATATAAGATGGCAATTCCCCTCGTTCTGTTCTTACCTTATCATATGCAACACGAGCTAACTGCATTGCCTCTTTTACTACATCTGACCACAATAAAGCTTGACTCTCGGGTGTGGCAAATTGACCAATCCCCATAAACTGTACCAATGTGATCCCGTGAAGCGGATCATCCTGTGCTCTCTGAATAAGTGCAGCATCTTGACAAAGACCCTGGAAGTGAGCCTGCCATAGCATAAATTGTGAGCTTGTCATAATTAGTTTGAAAACATTTTTTATATCCTCTTGCAACAATAACCCTGATCCCCAAATATAATTAAGCACCTGCTTTGTTGGTTCCCCATGCATGCCAGCTTCATTAACTGTACTACAAAGCTGCAATAACAATTTCCAATCTAAAGGAGTTATTGATGCTTCCATTCTATTTTCACCAGTAGGGGTAAATGCAACTGGAAATGCTTGCTGTGTTACACGTGGCTCCTGTAATTTTGCCACATAATCCCTTTCTACAGTTGCTATTGCTTCCTTCATAATCTCACCCCATTCCACTTTACCCTTGATTTTAGCTCTGCCTTTTGGCACCTTATTATCATGGTAATGTGCCACTTCCTTTTTTAACTCAGCTGTCTCCTTTGAAGGCAGCTCCTCCTGCTGTGATAGCAGTGGGGGGGTCGGGGGGGGGGGCAGAGGGCACTGCTTCAGAGGCAGACTTAGGAGGTAATAAAACTTGTTGTGTAGTCAGTGCTTGAGTAAGATTGTCTCCTCCAAAAATATACATCCCTGGCTGTGCAGCAGGGGGTTTATTTTGTCCTGTGATGGACAGCATAGTGGACAGTTTGCCATCCAAGTGCATAGAGGCAACAGCAGCAATATTTTTCTCTGCCTTATATGCCTCTAAGCAATTATGACGCACTAGGGTTGAGACAACTGTTTTGCTACCTTATCCTTATCAATAACTGCTCTATACAAGCAATCTCCTAGATTTTGCCACTCCTCAATTTTGAAAAAGTCATCTGGGTTGGTAAAAAATCCCTGTTCTTTAGCATAGTCTAACACCTTGGGCAAATTTTTATTAAGATCAAGTTCTACCTTTCGCTTTTCTAAAAAGCATTTAAATAAATAATATGACACTTGCTTATCCATATCCCTCCCTTTTTACAAAAGAAGGAAAGGGGCAGTCCAGCAATCAAATCCAATTGCCTGCTAACGTGCGCGCATTGCAGCCTTTGATCAGCATTGTAACCGGGACGGCGAGCTTCCTTTATCGGGAGCGGCTCAGGCACGGGATCCGTTAGTACACCAGCATACAGAGATCCTTGCCCTCCAAGCGCTGCTACTTGGTGCTTGCCAGCTCGCTTACCTCTGGCGGTGGGTCAGTGCAGAGTGGCAGAGCTTCAAGGTCCCTGTTCTGGATGCCACTTGTGGAGAAGCTTTGGCGAGGGAAATATGCAACCAATCAGTGTGATTGATAAAGCATAGTTCAATTTATTGAAGGCACCATCTACATTTATAATTCAAAATATAATGGCTGAAGCATATTTGGCATAATTTCATTAGTTTTAGGTACATATACTTCTCCTACTGTTGGCTCTTGCAAGGGTGAGATGACCACCCCTTCTACTTTTTTAGCTAAGTCTGTATTCGTGCTTTTTAGCAGCAAACCTACTGCATCTATCCTCTATATAGCAACAAACTATCCATCTCTTCCTTCTCTCATATATTCTAGCTGCAGTAGTATCAATTTTATGAATAGGCTGCTATAGCCTGACCTTTGTAATACATGCAGTTTAGCAGCTAGATTGTTGCACTGAACCCTCAGACAAGCCATTTTCATGGCCTGCTAATAAGGCCTCAGCTGAGCCATGTCCATTGGTTGCTAACCAAGCATCAACACTTTATTAAATACTTCTCATTATTTCTTTCAGCCAACTCTGACCCTTTCCTCATGTGGAGCTCCACACAGCACTGACTTCTTCTCTTCTCTCTCTAAATTTCCTTCTGCAAGACAGGTTGACCCCAACCTGTCCCCTAGGCGGACACCTAACCCTGTGTGTCCCTCACACAGCATCTTACCTTGTCTGTCCCTTACACAACAACTTCCCCCTCACAGCACAGCCTGCAGACTCCATCCCAAACTGCAGCAGACTCTGGGTCTCAAGCTCTAACTGCATCAGTAACTTATCCTTCACTAGTTAGCCCACACTTTTAGAATACCCATCCTCATCATGCAGGCAAGGCTGTTTTCATTTCCCAGCAATCAGTACGGCTGTAATTCATCGGGAAAGATTGCCTTCTGTACTATCCCTACAAACTATCCTCCCACATTGGACACATCAGATACTGCTTTGACATTGCACAGAGCTGAGGAGAAAATGTGATGTTTATGGAATTATATCGTTGTTATATTTGTTTTTGTTGGCCATGAAGAGAAACCTATCTATGCTTCTGAGTCTCACCAGTTCCTGACCCCCAAAGAACACAAACCTGATGAGTTGTGGTTCCCACTGCAGGGGTGGCACTTGCACCTCCCTCCATCCCCAGAGCAAAGCTCCCCTGTCCCAGAAAGTGCCTGGCACTGCAGGGATGAAGGAAACAGGACAGGCTGTGGGGATCAGGGGCAGGGCACAGTCAGGGATTTGGGGTGGTTGTGAGCCCAGGGCAGGAGCCAGCCCTTGGCCTTGGGGAACCTCATCCCATTGTCCTGGGCCCATGGCTCCAGCCTGTGCAGATCCCTCTGCAGAGCTTCCTGCCCTGCAGCACAGCCACACTCCCAGCCAGCCTGGGCTCACCTGGCATCTGACTGAGGGTGCCCTCGATGGCCTCATCCAGATCAGCAAGAAAGAGATTGAACTGCCCTGGCCCCAATCCTGAACCCTGGGAACACCCCTGGATGTGGCTCCATTGCCCAGCACTCCTTGGGCCTGGCCATCCAGCCAGATTTCTACCCAGGGAACAGATGCAGTAGAGCGTGTTGGATCAAGGTATCGTGAGCCCAGAATATCGGCATTAGTGCAACTGTAGCTGTGCACAAGAGAGCTCTGCAGCCACTTTCTCTCTTTTCCTTCCTCTGGGCATTGGAGGCAGCTCGTGACTTCAGTGTGGGGCTCGTGTGCAAAGAGCAAATCTGGGCAGAATCGGGGCTGGGAGGGTTTGGGGCATCCTGGGATCTGTGCTGGGCACAGGATATGTTTTCCATTGCTCTGAGACTGTCTGCTGTGGAAAGGGGATGTAATATTCAGTAGAGGAATGATTTTTGTTTTTTATGGAGCTGTGCCTTCCCTTGGTTTGTTTGCTCACAATAAATGAACATTCTTCTGTGTCTTGAGCAGTTCATTCTCCAAGGAAAGCAGGTGGGAGTTGGTGCCATGGAGCTGAAAGCTGCAGGCACAGACTGGAGTGGAGGAAGTTCAGATTTGCACAGGGCTGCTCTGAGTGTCAGGGGTTGGATAAGGGAAATGGTGGGGTGGGGGTAAGGACAAAGTGTGATTGATGGTCAGCCATAAAGTGTCTTGATTTTCATATCTATTCAGACTGCATTAGGAGGTGCTGGGGATCAATGTCAACTGGAGATTGCTGATATCAGTGTATAAACAGGAAAGGAATAAATGTGGAAAAGAAAGGATTTCTCTCATTTTGTTCTTAAATGAAATACGTTACAAATGGAATGAAAGCTTAGACAAGTCCTGCCCTATGCTCAGGTTTCTGGCAGTAACTCTGTTTCAGGTAGCCTGCTGCCCAAATTGCTCTTTCGCACAAGTTCTTTACCATGGTGGATTAGGTCTATTCTAAAATGAATTATTTACTGAATGGATTCAACATAAACAGACAAGAATCTTTAAATTGACTACTTACTGTACAGGACAAACAAAAGAAGTGCAGGTAGATACAAACACAGTGCACATTAAACTTACCTTTATTACAGCTAGTGAAGAAATAGCAGAGATCAGGAGTCAATGTAACTTAGCACCAAATTGATGAGGGAGTGCACATGGAGCCCTTTCACTCAGCTTCCAGAAAAGAAACCACGAAGATGCATCCAGAACTGGGAGAGAAGCCCTGCCCGTTTGCAGGGACTATGCAGAAGACTTCTGCTTTGTAAAAATTTTGTGTGGCTTTTATTGTTTGTAAAGTGAAGTGTGTGTCACTCAGGAATTCAAGGTTTATCTCCCTTCAGCTGCTCTCAGAGCAAGATGCTCATGGTCAGCTGGGAATTCCACCTGCCTGGCACCAAAGAGAATTCAGGACAAGACTGATGTCCAGCCTGGGTTATCTCAGCAATTCCTGAGAGGGGGAAGATGCCCTGAGTGATGGCCCAGCTGATGGACAGAACAGATGAGCTCTGCTGAGCCATAGGGGAAGTCCTGCTGCAGGAACCTCATGGAACCAAGGGTGTGTTGTGACATTGTGATGCCTCATGGAACCAAGGAGACCATGGTGACACCAATGAACCTCATGGAACCAGGGGTCCATTGTGACAGATCAAGGCCTCATGGAACCAAAAAGAGCATTGTGACACCGTGGGGCCCCATGGACCCAAATCTCCACTGTGACAGTCCAGAACCTCATGGAACCAAGGGGCCTTTCTGACACTGCAAGGCCTCAGGGAACCAAGGAGTGCAAAGGTGTCAAACATTGCTTGCAGGGCTCTGCCTTGGGGATGAGGAATTTCCTTGGTGGCACCTTGTGCCTGTATGCAGTGGGGAACCTTAAAAATTTTGGATTGCTTAAAAAAAATTGAAACCCCCTCTTTGTCTGAGTGTTGTCAGTTCTCAGAAAGTCACTGTAGAATGGAAAAAGTAAAGAACCTTTGAAAACTGAAGCACCTAGAGGCATTGAGCTCTATTGAATGTTGTTACTGACAACGGCTCTCAAGAGACTAATTAAAGAAGGTAACTGGAGGCCATGTTTGCGCAAAGTTCTCAGAGACTCCAAGGCAAAAGCAAAACCCAAAGTCCTTGGAAAAACCTGCAGTCCCTGGGAGCATGAAGGAGCCCCAGGGCCATTCCTGACCAAGGCTCCCCAGGGACTGGTCCCAGCAGATCCCTGAGGCCACTGGGATGTGGGGGGATGCTGAGGGCAGCACAAGGGGTGACAGTGCCCAGCCTTGCTGGGGCTGTGCCAGGAGGCCCCAGTGGCTCAGGACAAGGTGTCTCCTCCCAGCCCTTGGTGGCACAGACCCTGCTGTGCCCCAGGGCACCAAGACTTGGCTTCTCTTTGTCCCCACCTGTCATCTCTGCCTCCAGTTCTCTGCTCTGATTGAGGTATGGAGACACTTTCCCAGTTGTGTCCCTCACGATGGACCCATTAAAACTTTAAGAAACTTTGGAGTTTGATTCTCACTTGGAGTTCTTGAGAGGTTTCCTAACAAGCCATGGCTCTGCCTTGATTTCCCTCTGGTCTGGTGTAGTTCATTAGGAATATTTCCTATTATAGTTATGGAAAAACACTTCAAAGTGCTTCTTAAAAATATCCATTCTATTTTAAAGGATGGATTTTATTACTGTTCTCTTTAAGCAGAGGTGATTGCAGCATTCTGTGATTGATATTGATCCAGAGTTTCTCCTCAGGAGGTCTGGCCTGCTCAGAGAAGCTGTGCCTTGAGGTGTGATCCAGTGTGGACAACCTTGCTCCACATTCCCCAACCCCATCCTGTCTGTCCTCACTCACCTGGGACCTGCTTTGCTTGGAGAACTGCCTCCACTCAAGCAAACATGGTTTTCTCCCCTTTGTTTTACTTTTGAAGCAATCTAAAACACCTTATTTTCCCCTGTGAAAACAGACACCCTCCTGAGGTATGTGTCAGCCCAAGGTGCCACCAAGGAGGTTCAGGCCGGGGATCGGGGCCTCAGGGGTGGTGCCTGGAGTCGGCGCCATCTTTCCTTTCTGCCTCTAACTCCCAGCATGCCTTGCAGCCCTATAGAGCCCCATTGGAGTCGGCACTACAATACCCATCATGCCCCACGCTCCACAGAACCCCGGTATCCCCCCCCATATGTCCAATAGATGTCCTCCAGAAACTCCAAGGATCCCTAAGTGTCCCCTCAATGCCCATTTGCGTACCCCCAAAAACGTCCCAGAATCCCCTGAATGCTCCCAACCCCACAGATGCCCGTTACAGCCACTTCTGGGAATTCATCTGCTGCTATCCCCCGTGTGCTCAGAGCACCTTATAACACAGTCCCGTGCCTAAAACTCCTGCTGTGCCCCGTGCCCTAAAGTGCCTGGCTAGAGCTCTCCAAGCTCCCCCAAGTGCTCCCGAACTGTAAACATTCCTCCCTGAGGACTTGAAGTCGCCGTTCAGAGGCAAAAGTGTCCCCCAAGTGCCCTTCCAGTGCTCGTAAACACTCCACTAGAATCACTTCCGGGACTACAGCTCCCATCATGCTTTGTGGTGCCATAGAGTGCTATTCAAGCAATGACTTCATCTCCCATCATGCCCCATGCTCCACCGAGAGATATTGCAGCTGTACCTGGAATAACCATGATGCTCTGCGGCCCCATTAAACTGTATTATACCTACTCCTACAACTCCCATCATGCCCTGCACCCCAGAAAACCCCCTTACAGACCCCCATGAGCCACTTCAAAGCCCAGACTTTCCCTCAGGATCCCTAAGTTTTTTTCTAGTGCCCACTCAATGCCCCCAAGTGTCCTCCTGTCCCTCAAAATTCTTCCCCCAGACCCAAAACTGCCCCGAATGTGCCCCAGAAATGTCTCCCTGGACCCCAAAGTGCCCACCCTAAACCTGTCTGAAAAAAAAAAAAAAAAGATATAAAAATAACTCAAACATTATGAATTATCCTAAAAAGGGAGAAATAAATAACCAATAGAGCTTAATTAATGAAGGGAATTGTATTACATAAAAGCAATGACCAATAATTTTTTTGGTTGCTAATAAAATATTTTTATTACAAATATAGAAATTTGGTCTAAAAAATAGAATAACAATATTACAAATAAGGAAAATTAATTTTAATTTTAAAATTAAATAACATTTTTATTACAAAGAGAAATTAATGAGGTTTTTTATATTTTGGGTTGTCAGCACCAGGTGGGAGACATCATGATATGGTGATGATGGGGGTGAGGAGCAGGTTGTCCAAACAGGGTCAGCCTGCAAAGGGGCTCATTCTTCAATGTGCCCAGACCTCCTAAGGAGACATTCTGCATCAAGGTCACTTGGGAAATGCTTCTATCACTTCGCCTCTGAACAGAAAAAGTGAAAAACATTCCCTTGAGTAAAGTCATGATGCACTTTCAAATCTTCCTTCTTAGGAAAACTCCAAAATGTCTCCAAGCATCTGCACAAGCCCTGGAGACTTGAAGACAAATGAAGAAATACAAAGAGCTCCTGGAATTTTTCTGTATTTTAATGATCCCCAAAATTGTTATGAATGGAGTCTTCAATTGTTCAGTTAATCAAACAACAAATATAAATTTAGCAGTAATTTATTAATAATAGCAGTAATTGTATATAAACAAATTCAATCAAAGTATATTTGTTATGTATATTTAAATAAATACAAAATTTGGCAGTGAGTATTTTAGTGTAATTGAGGTTGAGTTCAAATAAAGCATAAGCAAAACCAACCAGGGGTACAGAGACGGCCCTTCCTCTCACACCATGACAACTGAATCAAGCTAAAATCTCATTTATATAGTTTACTAATACATATTAATACAGAATGTTCTGGAAATCTCCTCCTAGATCCTATTCCTAAAATCTCCATCACTATGTTGTGTTGCTCATGCTTCAACAATGGTCTGGGGTCTCTCCTCCTTTCGGGGATCTTGTTTCTGGTGAAGGCTCTGGGTCTTCCTCAGGGTTCATTGTGTGGCCTCTCAGGTAGAGCAGGCGCACTGAGCTTAGAGTTATATAATTAAGCTGATGTTCCCATAACAAGCCAAGTGTCTAATGCTTGGAATCATCCCAATTTGGCTCAATTCAAAGACAAAAGTTTTATTTCTAGATGCTATTCTTAGACCTATACCCTTACTATCTCCACTCCCACTAAACAACTGGAGAATGATACCCATCTGCTTTGCTTAACCTTCCTTTATCTTTTATGCATTGGAACAATAAAGTACAATTATTCTATTGATAAAAAGCAACAATTTTGCTAATATAATTACAATTTAATTAGCAGAAATCATATTTATAACAGGACAGATTTGGGGCTGAGTCCAGGAGCCCCAGGCACTGAGACAAGGTTAAAGAAGCTGCTCAAGGAGTCAGAAGCAAAACTCCAAGTCCCTTGGAGCATCAGTGGCCCCACTGAGGGCAGGGACTGCCAAAGGCTCCTCAGGGACTGGTGAGAGCAGATCCTTGAGGGCAGGATTGCAGGAGCCAAAGGCTGTGAGCAGGAACTGCAATGCTGAGCAAGGCCTGGGCTGGTTGGAGGCAGCAGAAAGGCCAAGGGCTGAGCCCAGGCCTGGCCCAGCAGGGCCTGTCCCTCACGGGTGGCTCGGGGCTGTTCCTGGGGCACTGGGATGGGAGGGGCAGCAAGGACAAATGGCATCACCCTGCAAGCCCTGCCAGCCTGCTCAGGGAGGGCTGAGGCAGCAGCAAAGTGCAGACCCTGCAGGGAAAGTTCCTCCTGTGGGGCTGCAGAGGCGCTGCCCAGCCCAGGGCACAAAGGCCTGGGTGCCTCTGGCCCTGCCAGCCCTGCCCAGCCCTTGGCCATCTCTCCTGCAGCCTGTGCCCCTGTGCGTGCTGCTCCTCTGCCCTGGCGGCTGCACACGCCCATCTCTCTGTCCCCCCAGCATTTCTCAGCCCAGCATTGCTGTGCCCTCCCTGGGCTCCCTGCACCCAGCACTGCCGGCTCCTGGCACACGGAGCCATGGCATGGCCCAGCCTCAGCTGGGACACCTCGGCCACCAACATTCTGCCCTGGCAGGGACTGTGCTGTTTCCTCATCTGCAGGCTGAACCTTCCAGGCTGCACCTTGGGGAGGTTTCCTTCTCTTCCCACTGCTGAGGGAAGCTCTGTGTCCTGCTGTTCACAAACAGAGAAGGGCTGGGGGGAGATGTGGTGGTCGGAGGTTTTTTGGGATAAAGAGACCATTAAATTATTGAGTTTTTAAATATTTTGTGAAAGAAGGAGGGCCATGAACAAAACTTCTACACTGGACTTAGAGAGAAACCACTTTGGCCTCTTCAGGATGCAGATTTGGGGATACCTGAATCAGGTAATGATTCCTTTTAAGGGAAAGAGCCTTTTCAAACAAAGGCGTTCAGGAAAGATGAAAACACTTCAAGAAAGAAATTCTGATGGAGCAGGAGCAGCCTGGCCCTCTCCACCAAAAGGTGAGCCAGTGAGGAAAAGGTCTGTCTGGGCATGGAGATTTTCCAGGAAGTAAGGGAAAAAGAAGGTGCATCACCTTGGAAAGAGGAGCAGGCAATTCAGGAAGTGTTTAAGGATGTTATTAGCTTAGGAACAAAGAAAAGTAGAGAGCTGAAAGTTCAGTTAGAACTTTACCTGATAGCTTCTGTGAAAAAATAATGAAAAATAGTTTTATAATTAAAATAATAACAAAAGAAGGAACAAGGATAACCTCAGCTCTTGATTGGATCCAGTGGGGAATATTGTAAATAAAGATATTGAAGGTGTTGAGGTACGTAATACCTTTGTTGCCTCAGTTTTCAACAAGAGGACAGATTGTCCTCAGGACAAGTGTTTTCCTGAGCCAGTAGATGAGGACAGGGATCAGAACAGACCCCCTGTAAACCAGGAGAAATCAGCTGGGGACCTGCTGAGCTACTCAGATGCTCACAGGTGTCTCTGGCACCAGATGGGATCCATTCTAGGGAGATGAGGGAACTGCTGGATGAGCTCCCCAAGCTGCTCTCCATCATTTACCATCAGTCCTGGCTCACCAGGGGGATCCCAAAGGACTGGAGGTGCCAATGTGAGCTCATCCCCAAGAAGGGCTGAAGGAGGACTGGGGGAACTCCAGGCCTGTCAGCCTGACCTCGGTGCCCAGCAAGGTGATGGAACAGATCACCTTGAGTGCCATCACAGGGCACCTGCAGGATGGCTGAGGAATCAGAGCCAGCCAATGTGGATTTCATATTTGCATTGATGATATGGATGAGGGAATTGAGTGAACCATCAGCAAATGTGCAGATGGCACCAAGCTGGGTGTGAGTGTGGATCTGCTGGAGGGTAGAAGGGCTCTGCAGAGGGATTTGAACAGGCTGGATCCAGGGCCCAAATCCAACAAGGTGAGGTTTAACAATACCAAGTGCTGGATCTGGCACTTTGGCCACAACAATCCCTGCAGCTCTACAGGCTGGGGACAGAGTGGCTGGAGAGGGGCCAGGAAGAAAGGGACCTGGGGATATAGACATGAGCCAGCAGTGTGTCCAGGTGGCCAAGAGGCCAATGGCTCCTGGCCTGGATCAGAAACTGTGTGGCCAGCAGGACCAGGGCAGTGATTTTTCCCCTGTGCTCAGCAGTGGTTGGGCAGCACCTTGAGTGTTGTGTCCACTTCTGGGCTTCTGAATTTCGGAAGGACATGGAGGGGCTGGAGCATGTGCAGAGCAGGGTAACAAGGCTGGTTAGGGGTCTGGAACACAAGTGCTATGAGGAGCAGCTGAGGGAGCTGGGGATGTTTATCCTGGAGATAATTAGACTGAGGGGTGACTTTATCACTCTCTACAACTTCCTGAAAGGTGGTTGTGACCAGGTGGGGGTTTGTCTTTTTCACCAGGCAATGGCTGTCAGAATGAGAGGACTGTTATAAGCTGTGCCAAGGGAAATATAGGTTGGATATTAGGAAAAATTTTTTACAGAAAGAGTGATAAAGTACTGGATTATCTGCACAGGGGTTGGTGGAGACACCATCCCTGGATGTGTTTAAAAAAAGATGGGATATGACACTCGTTGCCATATTAAAATTTTAGTCAGGGGTTGGATTTGATGATCTTGTTCTTCTAACCTAATGAATCTGTGATTCTGTGAATTCTCAGAGTCTTTCAGCTGAAGTCTCTGTCCCTGTCCTTTTCCTGGGTTTCTGTTGCAGATGGAAGCAGCTGATGCCATTCTCACCTTTAACCCCTAATTTGAATGCAGACAGATGTTCCCAGGTGTGATAAGCAGGTGTTGCTCAATGTTTCTGTGGAATTTTTGTATCCTCATGGCACCAAGGACACCCTTATGGAACTGTGCAACCTCATGGAATCAAAAAGCCATTTAGAAATTGGGGTGGGAAGGTACCAAGGAGATCACTGAGATACTGCAGATCCAAGGAGACCATGGTGACTCCACGGAAACTCATGGATCTATGGGTATTGTGACACGGCAGGGCCTTGTGGCTCTACCAAACCTCATGGAACGAAGGTGACATTTTGGGACTGCAGAACCTTATGGAACCGAGGGGACCACAGTGACACTGTGGGCTCCATGTAACCAAGGGGCCATGGTGACACTTGGAGCCTCACTGACCAATGGTGCATTGTGACACTGCAGGGCAGTATGGAATCATGGAGACAACTGTGACATTACACAGTGTCATGGAACCAAGGAACCAAGGAGACCATTGTGACACTCCAAGACTCCATGGAACTAAGGATTCATGTAACAGTGTGGGACACATGGAACTGAGGGTCCATTGTCACACTGGGGACTCATGAAATTATAGAGACCTTTGTGACACTGCAGGGCTTCATGGAATGAAGGGACAGTTGTGACACTGTGGGGCCTCATGGAGCCAAGGAGAGCATTGTGACACTGTAGGGTACCGTGGAACAAGGAGGCAACTGTGACACTGCGGGGCTTTGTGGAACCCAGGTGGTGATGTGACACTTGCTTGGCCTTATGGAACCAAAGAGAACATTGTGACACTGAACCTAATGGGATTGTTACAAATGATACAACTTTTAGAGGTTTTTTAATGTAACTTCAGTCAGGGGTTTGTTTGCCTTTGCCCAGGAGGAGGGGAATTGAAGTTTCTCTTCAAAAAACTGTTCATTGAGGATGGGTGAGGTCTGATGAGTTCAACATCTACAGATTGGGAGTAACCCAGAAGATATGCAAGAGGTAAATGACCATTAAAGAAAATAACCCCCAGTGTGGTTGAAGACACCTGGTCTGGGAAAAGATTGGTAAGACAATCAAAGAATGAGGGCTTAATTCACATCAAAGGCAAAGGGATCAGTAGCCAACAGGAGACCAAATACTAAGAACTGTGCAATTTAAATAAATTAATTTCTTCAATGAAGTGTTTTTGGGCAATCCTGGCCTCCAATTCTCTCCTCCAAGGAGTCCATGAGGAGCCTGGGGTGGGAATAGACCTCAGTGGGACCCATTAGTGCTTTGAGAAATTTGTTTTTTTCTTATGACTTGGACTCCTGGAAAGGTTTGTGCAATCTCCTCTCACATCCTGATGTTCCAGGGCTCAGCACCAAATGTACCACGGGGCTCATTGGGATCAAGCAAGTCCTGACAAACCATGGCTCTGCCTTGATTTCCCTTTGCTCTGGTGCCATTCATCCGGAAGGCTTCCTACTATCGTTATGGAGAAATAATTCAAACAGCTTCTTAACTCTTTAATAATTTATTATTATTTTAAAGGGTGTGTTTTATTACTGTTCTCTTTAGAGCAGAGGAGATTGCAGCATTCTGTGATTGATATTGATCCAGGGTCTCTCCTCAGGGGGTCTGGCCTGCTCAGAGAAGCTGTGCCTTGAGGTCTGACCCAGTGTGGACAACCTTATTGCACATTCTCCAACTTCATCCTGTCATCACTCACCTGGAACCTGCTTTGCTTGGAGAACTGGCTAGACTCAGGAAAAAGGGGTTTTCCTGGTTCTTTTGAAGCAATCTGAAACTCCTAACTTTCCCCACTGAAAACAGACACACTATTCAGGTGTGGAGTTTCCCCTTCCCCAAGGCAGAACTCTGCAAGGAATGTTTGAGACCTTTGCGCTCCTTGGTTCCCTGAGGCCTTGCAGTGTCACAAAGGCCCCTTGGTACAAAGAGGTTCCATGCTGTCACAATGAAGATTTGGGTCCATGGGGCCCCATGGTGTCACAATGCTCTTTTAGGTTCCATGAGGCCTTGATCTGTCACAATGGACCCTTGGTTCCATGAGGTTCATTGGTGTCACAATGGTCTCCTTGGTTCCATGAGGCATCACAATGTCACAATGGACCCTTGGTTCCATGAGGTTCCTGCAGCAGGACTTCCCCTGTGGCACAGCAGAGCTCATCTGTTCTGCCCATCAGCTGGGCCATAACTCAGGGCATCTTCCCCCTCTCAGGAATTGCTGAGATAACCCAGGCTGGACATCTGTCCTGTCCTGAGTTATCTCTGGTGCCAGGCAGGTGGAATTCCCAGCTGAACATGAACATCTTGCCTTGAGAGCAGCTGAAGGGAGATAAGCCTTGAATTTCTGAAGGACACGCACTTCACTTTACAAATTATAAAAACTACACAAAGCTTTCATTAAGCAGAAGTCTTCTGCATAGTCCCTGCAAACGGGGAGGGCTCGTCTCCCAAGACTGGATGCATCTTCATGGTTCCTTTTTTGGAAGCTGAGTGAAAGACCTATGTGTGCACTCCCTCATCAATTTGTTGGTAAGTTACATTGACTCCTGATCTCTGCTAATTCTTCACTAACTGTAATATAGGTAACTTAATTGTGCACTGCATTTGTATCTACATGTGCTTCTTTTGCTTATCCTGTGCAGTAAGTAAGTAGTCCATTTAAAGTCTCTTGTCTGTTAATCTTGAGTCCATTCAGTAAATAATTAATTATATAACAGATGTAATCAGCCATGGTAAAGAATTTGAGAGCAGGAGAAATTTGGGGTGCAGGTCACCTGAAACAGAGTTACTGCCAGAAACTTGAGCATAAGGCAGGACATTTCTAAGCTTTCAGTCAATAAAAAAAAAAAAAACCCCAAAAAAAAAAACCCCAAAAAAACCCCAAACCAACTAAAAGAGATAAGATCTTTCTTTTCCATTATTTATTTCCTATTTATACACTGATATCAGCAATCCCCAACCGACATTGATCCCAAGCACATCCTAATGCATTTTGAACAGATATGAAAATCAAGACCCTTTATGGCTGACAATCAATCAGACTCTGTCCCTGCCCCCACCCAACCATTTCCCTCATCCAACCCCTGGGACTCAGTGCAGCCTTGTGCAAATCTGAGCTTCCTTCATTCCAAGCTGTGAAGCAAAAATCAAAGGTTCAAGAGTTTAGCTGAGGGATAGAAGGCACACATATAATGATTAGATTAGAAGCAATGTAGAAAGTGGCTGAGCCAGTAGAGCTAAGACAATAAATCACTTGTTTGGCTGTGTTGTGTCAAGATGGGTGGATGGAATATTGTTAATTAAAGAAACTGTAACTGCACCTGGGCCCTGAAACTAGCCAGAACCAGGTTGGGAGCTTGATCTATGGCATGAGAACCTAGCAACTAAACAAAGTTGAAAAGTTGAAAGCAAGGAAGACTCCTTGACTTCATCATTAGACTTCTGACCCATTTCTAACACCCACCAACCCATTTGAAGGAAAGAACTGCTCAAGCGTAAAAGGACTTGAAGCTAATTTTAATATGAAACAAGGCTAGATGGAGTTAGGTAATGAATATGTATAGGTGTATTGGGTAATTTTATGAATGTGTAAGTTTTTTGTGGATTAAAAAAGGCAACAGCCCTGTGTACTTTGCACACCCCATGGGAGATTTCTCCTGGTTGTGCATGGTGTCATAATAAATATTCCACTTTCTAACTTTAACTGGTTAGAGAGTTTTTGCTTCTGCATCAATTTGGTGACTGCCACAGGACTCCTCCGTTTGGCTGCAAGAACAGTCCGGGCTGTGAACTTCTCTGACATTGCTGTGACCTTCCTGGAGGGACCTCTGCTCCTGGGCTGCTCATTGCAAGGACAGACAAGACCTGTTGCTGGACTGAAGACAAAATGGAATGTTCAAAATTATATTGGGTAGCCTGTAAGACATATGTGTGGCTAAAAGGCAGCTGATAAGCTGCTGGAGACGTTCTGTGCTCAGCACAAGCCTGTACAGTTTTGCTTGCAGGCATCAGGAGGGTGTAGTGGCCACAGAAACGGTTTCTTGTGTCAGGGGACCCACTAGCAGTTCTGAGGGTGAACTGGACAAATACTTGTTCATTGCTGATATTTTTGCTAATGCTGTTTTAATTGTAGTTATTTTGACTATGTCCTAACTTTGTGAATGATTGTGCGTGTGATTGGTGAGATGTACTTAGTATTAGTCAAGTGGGAGCTGGGATTGGCATTTTTATTTTTGTTAAACCAAAACCGATGGAGAAGGGTGAAGCGACTGGGTGACCCTTTAAAATTGCTTCATGCTGTGTGCTATGTTGACAAGAGGTGCATACTTTGTCCCTTGATAAAGAGATACCCTTCCCTGCAGTGATTTTAACTTTGGGATTCGGGTTGTGTGGGGAATTCCTGTTTATGAGTGACGGTATTTCCTGTAACACTTGGTGTTCGGGCTTAACCTGGCCCCTGCCGCTGCTGGTCATTGTGTATTTTAGAGTAAGATTGCCATCTTGTGACAAATGTTATAATTGAGCACACTGTTAAATTATGCTCTGTGTTTCCTGTGTTGTTCCTCTGGCTGTGTTGTTGGCTGTGCTGTTGTAGTTTGCTGATAGAAGTGGCTGTTGAACCTCAAGCCCAAGCTGAAGGAGCCCAGCTGTGTAGGTGTCACGATCCGCTCAACCAGAGCAGGAGTTGTGATGGTTCGTTCGACCCCAGGGTGCAAAAGACAGAAGGCAAGAGACTCAGGTTTGTTAAGCAGAAAGCAATAATGTAGTTTATTGAGTGCCTACAATTCAGTTTTGTGATAGAGAGAGAGAGGGATGGGATATAGCTACCAACAGATGGGATGCATCCTCGCGGTAATCCGACAAGACACATCTTCAATCCGTTGGGGAGAAAGAGATCTCGAAGTCTTCTTTAAGAAAGTAATTTTTTATAGTCCTTTTCCAAAGTGAGTGGCTTCTGTCCAAAAAGTGGGAGATTTATGGACTATTGTGTGTGGAGATCGTAGCCCCATGACGCAGGAGCAGGGACAGGGTGCAATAACCAGCACCCTGCAGCATCCCATGACAAGCACCAGGCACAGCTACAAACAGCCCTTGGCCCACAAGCATCCACCTGGGCCAGGCCGGAGCTCCGGGTCAGGGCAAGTGGTGCAAACTCAGGGCCCAGTCTCTGCTGATGGTCGTGAGGAAGATCAGAGAAAACTTCAGACTGGCTCTTACAAGCAGCCCTTCCCTGGGAAGGAAATTCCTTTCTCTTGGTACCAAGCCTGTGCCTTCTGCTAAGTTGGCAATTAAACCTTAGTTCGTAGTGATTTCATTTCATCATTCTGGTCTCCTTGGTTCCATCAGGCCCAGCTTTGTCACAACAGACCCTTTTTAAAATGAAATTCCATTGCATGACAATCCTTTCTTGGATTCCATGAGGCCCTGCTGTGTCACAGTGGAGCCTTTGTGCCATGTATTTCCATTGCAGCACAATAGTCTCCAATATTCCATGAGGCCACGGTGCAAAACAATGGGCACTTCTATCTACGAGTTTCCATACTATCACAGTGGTCTCTTGGATTTCATGAGGGCCTACAGTGTCACTAGGGAGTCTTTGTTCCACATTTTTCTCTTGTGTCACAACATTCTCCATCGCTTTAGGAGGCCACAACATGAAAGAGTGGATATTTGCTTTGGTGTTATTCCACACTGTCACAATGATCTTCTGGCTTCCACGAGGCCCCTGTTTGTAACAATTCAGACTTGGTTTCATGAGATTCTATTGTGTAACAATGGTCTCCTGAATTCCAGAGTCCCCACCGTGTTTACAACTGACACTTGATTCCCCAAGATCCCATGGTGTCACTGTGCTCTCCTGTGATTCATGAGGCTATGCTGTGTCACAATGGACACTTGCTTCCTCCAAGGCTGGAGATGTCCCAGTGCCACTGGGTTTCCATCAGGCCAAGCTTTGTCACAATGGGGTCTTGGTTCCACGAGAATCCATTGTGCCACAGTGGTCTCTTCTGAGTGCCATAAGGATGTCCTTTGTCACAATGGAGCCTGCCTTGCATGAGCCTTGGCCATGTCCCAGTGACATATGGGTTCCATGAGGCCCTGCCCTGTCATAATGGACACTTGTTTCCATGCAATTCCATCGTGACACAATGCTCTCCCAGATTCCATGCGGTCTTGTTCTGCCACATTGGTGTCTTGGATCTGTTAGGCCTGGCAGTATTTCTGTGGCCCTTGTGTTCTATATGGCCCCTCTCTGTAAGAACTGACCCTTGGTTCCATTGCATTACAATGCTCCCTATGTTTCCATGACCTGCCCTGTGTCTCAATGGACACTTGATTCCACAAGAGATGGCAATGTCCCAGTGGCACCTGTCTCCTATTTGGCCCCTCTTTGTCAATATAAAGCCTTGGTTCCATGAGATTCCACTGTATGACAATGATCTCCTTAGTTTCCTGAGAACCTGATATGTTCACAATTGCTTGAGATTCAGTTACATCTAAGAGGTGTCCTTGGTCTCATAAAGGCCAGGTTTGTCACAACAGATCCAGGATATTCCATTGCAACACAATGGTCTCCAACACTCCATAAGGCTGCACCGTGAAACAGTGGACATTTGGTTCCATGAGATCCATTGGGAAATAATGTTCTCCTTTGTTCCATTAGGCCCGACTTTGACACAATGGACACTTGCTTGCATGAGCCTCGGAAATGTCTCACTTTGTGTCCCAGTGCTCTCCTGGGTGCCATGAGGCCCTTTTGTGCAATAATGCAGCCTAGTTTCCACTGGGCCTGGCAATGTCCTAGTGGCACCTGTGTGCCATGAGGCCCCATTTGATCAAAATAGAACCTTGGGTTGATGTGGGTGAGGGTCTGTAATGACTCAGAGTCCCCAGGCAGGTGCAAAGGAGAGACACTTTATTGCAAAAACCAGGCCTTTTTAAGCAGTAAGACCATTATCAGTTACATTGTTTTAAAGCGTAGCAAGCATACTTACCTTCAGGGAAGACGTCCATCTGGAATTAAAGCTCCCTCAATCATCATCTCACATTTTTCTCCTTCTTTTACCTCTCTGTCTGCCAGCTCATTTCCTTCCTCCAATTCCAGGCTCACCTTCTGATGTGCCTTAACGTGTATAATTGGTACCTGCTCAGGTAGCTGAACTGCTTCCAGTAGCTGCAATATTTCCTGCACATTTGATTTTTTTCCCTTGTGAGTTTAAAAGTCAGCTTTCTATCCAGATGGCTCCATGGGTGTATACAACCCCAAATGCATACCTTGAGTCTGAAATAGATAAATATCTATTTCCCTTCCTTTGTGATTTCTTAGACGTGGGTTAGAGGGATTATCTCAGCTTTTTGTTCAGAGGTATCTATTGACAAGGGTCCAGACTCCATTACCTCTTTGCAGGTGCTAACTGCATACCCAGCATGTCGCTTTCCACTGACGACATCGCTGCTTCCATCAGTGAACCAGATTCTGTGCCATCCAAAGGGGTGTCCTTCACATCAGGGTGGCTGGAGTAGGAGGCTTCAATAGTCTCCAGGTAGTCGTGGTGTTCCCAGTTTCTCTTGATTTCCACTAAGGAAAGAAGCTGAGTTGATAATGTTAGTTACAACTACCTCTACATTGTCTTGTTACACCATGATGGCTCGGTATTTCAGGAACCTTTGTGGGGAGAGCCAGTGCCCTCCCTTTACTTCCAGGACCGCAGACACTGTGTGAGACACCAGTACAGTCATTTTCTGTCCCAAGGCGGATTTGTGTACATCTTGAATATTCAGCACCACTGCTGCAAGGGCTCTGAGGCATGCCGGCCATCCCTTGGCTGTTAGATCCAGTTGCTTGGATAATTAAGCAGCTGCTCTCTGGTATGGACTCAGGTCCTGGGCCAGTATCCCCAGGGCAATTCCCTGCTTTTTACAAGAAACCACAAAGAATGGTTTGCTTACACCTGGGAGTCTGAGAGATGGAGCTGGCATTACAGCATTCTTCAGCTGGTGAAAGGCCCACGTGGCCTCCTTTGTCCACTGAAGGTCTCTGTTCCCATTTGCAATGAGCGAACACAGACGTTTTACAAGCAAGCCATAGCTGTGTATCCACAGTCTACACCACCCTGTCATTCCTAAGAATATCCACAGTTCCTTTGCTGTCTGAGGTTTTGGGGTTTGACATATTGCTTCCTTGTGATCTTGACCTAGATTCCATTGTCCCACATGAATTTCATAACCCAGATAAATTATCTTTTGGTTCACTACCTGGGTCTTTTTCTTTGATGTCCTTTATCCCTGAAGTCCTAGAAAGTTTAGGAGGCTTACTGTCCAGGCTACACATGCCTCTTTCATCTGGGTGGCTATGAGGATATTGTCCATGTACTTCAGTAGCTTTCCTTCTTCTGGGAAAGCCTTCCAGGATTCCAGACCTTTGGCAAGTTGTTCCCCAAACGGAGTAGAAGAGTTTTGAAATCCCAGAGGCAACACCATCCATGTGAGCTGGGATCTGTGCCCACTTTTAAAGTTTTCCCATTCAAATGCAAAATTTTTCTGTCTGTCTTCATGGAGACGGAGGCAAAAGAAGGTATTTTTCAAGTCTAAAATGGTAATCCAAGTTAGCTCTGATGTTAGGCACATTAGCAAAGTGTATGGGTTTGCTACCATGGGATAGAGATTTCAGTTATTTTGTTAACAGCCCTTAGATTCTGTACTATCCCATATGACTTATCTGGTTTTTGGACTGGTAAAATGGAAGTGTTGAACTCAGATGGGCACTCTTTTAACAACCCAAATTGCAAGAAATTTTCAACTATTGGATGAATTCCTTCCCTATCTTCCTTTTTCAAGGGGTACTGTTTAATTCTGATTGGTTTTTTTCCTTCAGTTTAATTACTACAGGAGGTGCATTTTTCACCCTCCCTGGTACATTGGAGGTTCATACTCCCAGAAACACTTGATTTATTATTTCTTCACTAATTTCTCCCTCCATATGAGCAGCTGTTAACATTAAAATTAATCCCTCTATGCACTGTTCATAATTTATCTCCAGAATAGCCTCCACATTTTAAAATTCAATGGTTACTTGTAATTGTTCTAACAAGTCTCTCCCCAAAAGTTGTCTCAGGAAACTGGGCAGATAGAGAAATTTATTAATATCCTATTTCTTTCCAAGCCTATACCTTAATGGTTTGCAAAAAAATGCTTTTTCAAGTTGGCCAATCCCTCCTATTACTGTAGTATAATCCTTCTCCACAGGTGCCATAGTTTTATTCAGAACTGAATATGTTGCCCCCATGTTAACTAGAATTTCCACTTTTTTTCCCTTTCTCCCCAGCTTTAACTTACAAGCAGTGGATCTGCTTCGGTGAGATCTCCTGGTCCTCCTCAGTCTTCTTTCACATGTGCAATCACTTTCCCCTTTTCCCAGTCTCCCTTTTCCTGAGGGTCACCCCGTCTTCATTCTGGACATTAATTTTTCCAGTGACCATATTTCTTACAGATCACACACTGGTCTCTGCCCAACTGGGACAGACCTTGTCTAGGTTGTCCCTGTCTGCATCATTCTCTCTCCCTCTCACTTATGACAGCTACAAACTTCCTCATTCCTTGTTTATATCCTTCTTCCCGGTTACTAAAGACTCTCCACACCTTGTCCATGTCTCTCTAAGTTCCTCCCATCGTCCCCCCGAAGCTTTTGAAGTTTATGTCTTTATTAAGGAATAAATTGATAAGCTGCTGTATCCCTACATCAAACCCAGGGTCCAGTGATGTGTGGCAGTCTATTGCATCCCTTAATTTATCAAGGGATTGGGATGGTGACTCAGAGGGCCCTAGCTTGATTCAATATGTTGGCCAATTCATGGTTTTGGGAATGACCCTTTCCATTCCCTTTGCAAAGCACTCCTGATAGCTTTCCAACTCTCTCGATTCAGCTGATCTGTTGGGGTCCCACTGTGGATTTTGGAATGGGAAATAATCTTTCACATCCAATTGCTGGGTTTTTAAATAATCTTCAGCCAGATCCACTGCTGTTTTTATAATTAATTGTTTTTTAGTCTTGGTTACTGCATCCACTAATAATTGCATATCATGCCAATCTGGATTGTGTTGTTTTGTGATATATCGCAGATATTTACCAGTGTTAACTGGATCACTGCATAATTTTTAGCAATCTTTTCCCATTCCTCCACGTTGATTGTGGAGAAAGGAACTTTAACCAATACCATTTCTCCCTCTGATCCCACTGCCTTTCATACAGGTGCCTGAAATATCTTTGTCTGTTGTCTAGTCCAGTGAGTGGTCAGAGGAGAGTCTGTATCCTCTGAGTCTACATATTCATCCTCATCCCTTTCCTGTCTTATGTGGGAAGACTTGAGCAAATTATCCTCCAGATCTCGCTCCTGAGCCACAGTCTGGTAAACCTTACCTGATTTTGTACATCTTTGCCCTATGATGCATGCTGAAAAACACCACTCAAGCTTTCCTCTCTTATTCTTATTCTCCTTCTCCTAGGGCCAATACCAGAGGGTCAGTTGGAGCCTTGATCCCACAGTCCCTCTGCCATTCAGGGTCATCTCAAATGGAGAGAAGCGTATCGGCATATGATACCTCTCCCACTTCTCTCCTAAGAAATAGCAAGAGCTGAAATAGTGTGTTACAATCCAAAGTTCCACTAGGTGACTACTTTGCTCCATTGTCCAGTTTATATAAAAGGACCACGAGTCTTTGCAGAATCTAATAAGGTCTCTCTGTTTCTGAATCCCCTTACCCAGCAACATCTTTCCAATGTGCAATAATGCAGCCTAGTGGACTGCCTTTAGGGATCCCCTACTTTGTTCAGATCCCAGTATCTCCTCCTTCTTGTCCTGTCCCTTTTCCACCCAAATCTCTCTTTGCAATCTCTCACAGTCCTTTCCCAATCTTCCTCCCACACACACGCCCAGGTTGCAGGGATTGAATGTGATTTTCCACACACAAACTTTAGGATCTTAGGTTCAAAATGAGCTTGGTTAGAATGCCTCCATTTACACTGAGGGCATAGAGCTTGCCATCTGTCAGAGGAGCAATACCAACGTTTTTCACAAGTCCTACACTGCAACAGTAACCATGCCAACCTCCAGAAGCTCCAAAATGCCCCCAAAACACCCACAAAAACAAGCTATTTCACTTATTCTCTCTTGAATATCCATATCCTCTTACACAGCCTCTTCCCAACAGTTACCAACCTTCCTGCTGAAGTTCTATATATTCCTTCCAGATAAAATTGATCATTTCCTCTTTCTATACAATAGTTCACTGGATTCAGAAATTCCCAAGGATCCTGCCCAAACCACTGAGGGAGGGGGATCCTTTCTATTCATCAATTCAAAATATGCTCAAACCACCACACTGTAACTCTGACAGTCCACAAATATGAGCCCCTTGTATCTTAAATTCCCAAGGGTCAGAGGCACAGCACTGCAGGTAGGAAGTTCCTTTAATTTCTCTTGCCAAGCTCACATTGTCCTTTCACCCTACAGTGGTCCGGTTCCCCTCTGTATTCAAAACTCTCCTGGTTCACGCTGAAGCCACATGGAAAGAGCCTGCCTACACAGCTGGGCTCTTTCAGCTTGGGGTTGATCTTCAACAGCCACTTCTGAGCAAACTAAAACAAAGCAGCCAAATACACAGTCAGAGTAACAACACAGAACAAGATTACCAGTTTGCTGCAATTATAACTTTTGTCAAAAATTGGCAGCATTACTCTAAAATACACAATGACCAGCAGTGGCAGGGGACCAGTTGAGCCAGAACACCAAGACTTACAGGAAATACCATCCCCCACAAACAGGCATTCCCCACACACAACCTGAATCCCAAAGCCAAAATCACGGCAGGGAAGGGTATATCTCTATTAAGGGACTGTGATAAATGTGATTCATGCTAACTAAATTGTAACTATATTAGCAAAATTGTTGCTTCATATCAATGGAAAATAATTGTTACAAAGCAAAAAGGAAAAGGAACAAAGTAGATCCTCCATTAGAAGCATGTAGGTTTAATAACAGCATCTAGAAATAAAAAGTTTAGACCTTGGAATGGGCCAAATTGGGATGATTCCAGGCACTGGGCATTTGGATGTGGGAACATATGTTAGTTACATAACCCCAAGCTTAGTGTGCTTTCACTACCTGCAAGGTTTAACAGCAGACACAGAAGAGGAAGACACAGAGACTTCACTGGAAATAAAGACCTGGGAAAGGATGAGAGACCCCTAACTACTAGTGGAGCATGTGCAACATGACATAGTGATGTTGATTTTGGGTATAGAAACTAGGAGGATCTTTCCAGAACATTCTGTATTAATATTTATCAACATACAGTATGTGAAATTTTTAGCTTGATTGCTTTGGTATGGGAGAAAGGGCTAACCCCTACCCGTACCCCTGGTAGGTGTAACCCCAGTTAGTTTTGCTTATGTTTTATTTGAACCTCAATTATACTAAATTACTCACTACCAAATTTTGTATATACTCAGTTATATATATTTAATATACTTTGGTTGTATTCATTTATATACAATCGCTGCTCTAAAAAATTGCTGGCAAATTTAATCTTGTTGTTTATTTAATTGGACAAATAGAGCATCATTCACAATTTGATTATGAAACCTGGGAACTCAGTCCAAAAGAAGAGTAGCTAGTTTTGGGAAGGAGCTCCCCACCAGTTGTTAAGGTGGTCCCAAGACTAGACCAGGCTCTCGCAGAGAAGGAGTTCCAAATTAAAATGAAGCATAAGCAAAAGAAGCTAGCAATAGGATGCACGCTAAAAGAAGGCTCCCGGAGGAGCGCCAGCAAAAGGTAAAGTGCCCGTAAAATATCTTGTGCACAAAAGCTGTGTGGAAAAACAGACTGTGTAAGTACCACAGGGTTGGGTAAAGGGGTGGCAACTGTGTGCTTGTGTGTGTGAGGGAGGAATATTTGAGACGGTTGGATAGCTGAAACCAGTGGGGGCCTCCCAGTACCGTGTTTTCAGTTCTCCATGAGGAAGCTGGCCAGGAAAAAAGGGAAGCAAAAGGGAAGAACAAGTGAAGACCCCGGGAGGGAGTGGGAGGGAAGGTCCCAGCCCAAGAAGTCACAGAAAAAGTCTTTAAGGAGAACAGAGCTAGTTGACACTCGAAGAGATGACTTAGGGGGGAAGTGACTAAGTTTAGTTAAATTATTTTTTAGAAGAAAAAGAGATGGAAATTGTATGTGGTTAAAGGGTTTGAAGAAAGTGGCCAGAAAAGTTAGGGAAAATAGATTGAGAAGAAAAATCAGAGAATTAGGAGGGAGACAAGTATTTGGAAAAAGATAAAATATTGTAAATATTTTATGTGCAAATATTGAGTGAGAAAGTTGAACCACTAAACAAGTAAGGGAGAGCATGGGAGCCTAAGATATAAGGGATTTCTTAGTCTTTTGCCGCCATAGATGGGTCAGAGGAAGAGTAAGACCTCTGAACAAGGAGTTGTGAGTTATGACAATTCATAAGAACCTGGTATGCCTGGGAACCAAGAGGGGGGTTCCCAGTAGGGGATCAGTATTCCTCAGGACAGTCCACTGAGGATCATATTACAATACTGGGTTAAAAGGGAATCCTAAAGAGGAAAAAGCAAGCAGAAAATGATCCATTATTTTATGTTTGAATAGATGAAGGAAAAGATCTATGCAGACAATTTATATTGGCCAGAGTTTAAATCATTTGAAGATTAGATTTGTCAAGCTTTAAATCTATCTGTGAATTCAAAAGAGCCTCCTAACCAGGAGAAAAGTAAATATGCAAATATGCAGGCCTGGGGGGCGGGGGAGGGGGGGGCGGAGTGAAATTGCAGTCTATTTTAAGAATCTTTTTAATATTTCCAATTTACAAAGGAAGAGAGAGAAATTATTAAAGAGTCAGGAATAGAGGCTTGAAAAAGTGATCAGCAGGGGCCAGAACAAGGAGATCAGATATGACCTCTGGCAGATCCAAACTGGAATAATCAGGAGGTGGAACATGGACAGAATATGAAGGATTTCAGGTGGATGATAATCCAAGGAATTCGGAGAGCAGTGCCTGGGGAAAAAAGTGTTGGGAAAGCTCTGAGTGAGCACCAAGAGGAGGATGAGTCCCCGGCAGAATGGCTCGAGAGACTAAGAAAGGATTTGCAATTATACTCGGGCATAGACCCTGATACAGCAGCAGGGCAGGTCCTTTTGAAAACACAATTCATAGCTAAGTCTTGAGGGGACATCAGGAAGAAGCTGGAAAAATTGGAAGATCAGCAGGATAGGGGGCTTCAGGAGTTGTTATGGGAAGCACAAAAAGTGTATGTTAGAAGAGATAAGGAAAAACAAAAAATAAGAGCCAGGACTCTAGTAGCAGCAGTCAAGGAAACACAAGCAACCACAAACACAGAGAACTTATCAGGTGTCTTGGGTTGCAGAAATACAAAACTCTGTATTCTATCACCATGCGTTGAAGCTGGGTAGGGGAGTGACCCTTATCTCTGTGGCACATACTATCTGCTAATGGGCCATCTTTAAGACTAGGTGGGGCAATCATCTTTATCTTTTCCACAACCTATCCTCCCTCCAGGAAGATATCATCTGCTGTTGGGCCATTGAGTCCCACTGTATGACTGATAAAATTACATTATCCAATTGGAAAATGTTCCAGCCAGAGGGAGGAGCCAAGCCCTTCCTACCTAGATAAAAACTGAGATTTTGAACAACAAGGTATCTCTTTCCACTGGATTCCAGAGAAAAGCCAGACCTTTCCACATTATCTCCGGACTTTCAGAGGAAAACTGCACTTTTTCTACAGGAGCACTGCTTCAACTAAACTACATCTGTCACTCCAGGAGGACTGCAGCCACCTTTTAATTGGACTACTACCAACACTCTGACTGACGGGGTGTCAGGTTGTATTTTGACTCTGTCAGTGTTTTGGGATTGTTCTTTGTAATACTGTATTTCTATTTTAATTTTCCTAGTAAAGAGTTCTTATTCCTAATTCCCATATCTTTGCATGAGAGCCCCTTAATTTCAAAATTACAGTAATTTAGAGGGGGGAGGTTTACCTTCTCCATTTCAAAGAGAAGCTTCTGCCTTTCTTGGCAGACACCTGTCCTCCAAACCAGGATACAACAAACCCTCGGTTCCATGAGCTTCCCGAGCGTCACCATGGTCTCCTTGGATTTGCATTATCACAAAGGACAACTGGTTCCATGGGACCCTGTTGTGTCACAATAAACCCTTAGTGCCATGAGATTCTGGAGTGTCACAATGATCTCCCTGGTTCCACAAGGCCTTGGAGTGCCACAATGGCCCCTTGGTTCCCTGAGTTTCCATAGTGTCACAATAGTCTTCTTGTTTCTGCAGTGTCATAATGGACCATCAGTTCAATAAGGTTCCTATGTCACTGGTCACTCCTTGGTTCCATGTGGCCCTGCTGTGTCACCACGGCCCCTTGGTTCCAGGAGTTTCTGTGCTGTCAGTAATGATTCCTTTGTTCCAATGAGGCACTGCAATGTCACACTGGACCCTGGGTTCCATGAAGTTCTCCAGTATCACACTGGCCCCTTGGATCCATGAGGTCCCACAGTGTCACCATGGTCTCCTTTGATCTGCATTATCACAATGGACCATTGGTTCCCTGTGGCATTGCTGTGTCACAATGGTCTCTTTGATTCTCTAATTCCCCTCAGTGTCACAATGGAACCTTGTTTCTGTGAGGCTCCAAACTGTCACAATTGTCTCCTTTCCATGGAGACAGTTGGTTCCATGAGGATACAAAAGCTTTGCATAGACATTGAGCAACAACTTCTTAACACACCTGGGGAAAACTGTCTGCATTCAAGAGAGGGGTTCAAGGTGACAATGGCACCATCAATTTCCATCTGCAACAGAGATCCAGGGAAAGGATGGGGACAGAGAATTCAGTTGGAAGACTCAGAAAATTCTGCTTACAGAGATAATTTCTGGTTATACTGTAGCTTGTAGAAAGGTGACATCATTCCAGGCAGCCTGTATTGAGCATTTGGCTCCTGAGTAGAGTTTGTTGTTTAGGCTTTTCCCTGGCCGGCTGCACACGCCCATCTCTCTGTCCCCCCAGCATTTCTCAGCCCAGCATTGCTGTGCCCTCCCTGGGCTCCCTGCACCCAGCGCTGCCGGCTCCTGGCACACGGAGCCATGGCATGGCCCAGCCTCAGCTGGGACACCTGGGCCACCAACATTCTGCCCTGGCAGGGACTGTGCTGCTTCCTCACCTCCAGGCTGAACCTTCCAGGCTGCACTTTGGGGAGGTTTCCTTCTCTTCCCGCTCCCCAGGAAAGCTCTGTGTCCTGCTGTTCACAAAGAGAGAAGGGCTGGTGGGAGATGTGGTGGTCAGAATCAGTTTGGGGTACAGTGACCATAAAATTTTGGGTTTTTCCATGTTCTGTGGAAGAAAAGAGAGGCATCAACAAAACTTCTACACTGGACTTAGAGTGCATAGGCTTTGGCCTATTCAGGATGCAGATTTGGGCATAACTGAATCAGATACTGCTTTTGTGTAAGAGTCAGCCCAAAGTTTTCTCTGATCTGCCTCAAGACCATCATCAGAGACTGAGACCCCAGGATGCCACCCCTCCCTCTGGACCTGTGTGGGAGCCCAGGGCATACCCCTGGCCTCCTTGGGGGTCTCAAAACCCCCCTGGCAAGGGTCTCAAAGACCTCTGAGTGAGACCCTGGTGTCACAGGTGCTGAATTCTAACTCCTGGGGGAAGTTGTCAGCACAAAGAGAATGGAAACAAGCCACCAAAATTAGTAAAGTGTAAATTAGATTATTAGAACGTAGATAAATAGGTTTTTTGGAATATTTATGATAAGGGACACGTGGCCAAGATGGAGAATTTGGGGGGTGGACATCTTTTCCTCCTTCTTTTCTATGTCATCCATGTTGGGTGACATGTTGGCACTCTTGGATTGGATGGGGTCAGGGCTGGACCATTTAATAAAATTTTTTTGTATTGGGAAAATTTTGTAAACATGTAATACGTAGTACAAACTATATAAAATAAGCCCTGCCTTCACCAGGCAGATTCCACCATGGATGCCAGGCTGAGCAGACCGCTGCTGGCCAGGCAAAAAGTCCCTGAGATATGAAACAATAAACAATCCTTGGAACAAGAGAACACCGTCTCCAGCAATCTCTCTTCAGCTGCTTCAGAGAAATCCAGGGTTTGAACCACCTTTGTGTCCCTCTGGGGTGATCTCGGGGCAAAGGAGAAACCCCAGACTGGGATATTTCTGGGTCAGAAATTTTGGGAATTTTGGACTTTCTGGGATTTCTGGGTCAGGAATTTTGGGAATTTGGGGATTTTTGGGATTTCCTGGTCAGGAATTTTGGGAATTTTTTGGATTTCTGGGTCATGAATTTTGGGAATTTTTGGATTTCTGGGTCAGGAATTTTGGGAATTTGGGGATTTTTGGGATTTCTGGGATTTCTGGGTCAGGAATTTTGGGAATTTTTTGGATTTCTGGGTCATGAATTTTGGGAATTTTTGGATTTCTGGGTCAGGAATTTTGGGAAATTTGGGATTTTTGGGGCAGTCCCACCTCCACCTCGCTGGGCAGCTCTGGGGGCGGCTCCAGGGGCCGAGGGTGGGGGAGGGGCCAGAAGCAGCAACCCCAAAACTGGAGCAGCTGAGAGGGGAGGGGAGCTGCGGGAGAGAGAAACAAAGAACAGGGTCAGGAAATGGATCTGGGGGGCAGGGAATCTGTGGGGCAGGAATGGGGTCAGAATCTATGGGGCAGGGAGTGTATGGGGTAGGAAAATCCATGGGGCAGGGAATGTGTGGGGCAGGGAATGGGATCCATGTATGGAACAGGGAAATCTATGTGGCAGAAATGAGATCAGTCTATGGGGCAGGGAATATGTGGGGCAGAAATGGGATCAATCTGTGGGGCAGGGAACGTGTGGGGCAGGAAATCTGTGCGGCAGAGAATGGGATCAATGTGTGGGGCAGGGAATGGGGTCAGAGGGGGTGGGGCAGGGAAATCTATGGGGCAGGAATGTGTGGAGTAGGAAATGTGTGGGGTAAAATTGAGGTCAGAAAAATCTATGGGGTAGGAATGGGGTCAGAACCTGTGGGGCAGGGAATCTATGGGGCAGGAATGGGATTAATCTGGGGCAAGGAATCTATGGGGCAGGAATGGGATCAATGTGTGGGGCAGGAATGGGATCAATCTGTGGGGTAGGAATGGGGTCAATGGGGAAGGATCAGGATCTATGGGTCAGATTTGGGGTCTATGGGGTCGGATTTTGGGGTCTATGGGGTGGATTTGGGGTCTCAGGGTGGATTTTGGGGTTTATGGGGTGGATTTTGGGGTCTCACCATGGCAGGCTGTGCCCAGCAGGTCACTTGGGGCGCGCCGGGATCTGTGGGGCAGCTCCACCGGCCCCTGGGGGTCACTCAGGGTCACTTGGGGTCACTCAGGGGTCACTCAGGGGTCAGAGGTCACCACCCTTTCCCTGCAGTCCCTCTGAGGCTCCTCCAGCCCCTCCCGAATTTCCTGGGCCGGGATTTGGGTCTGGTGGTCACAGCGTTGGGGGCGGGGGGGGCCGGCGCCGCTGGGCAGGGGGTGGGGCCAGCACCGGTGGGGGGAGAGGCAGAGGCGGGAGGGGCGGAGCCTCGGGGGGGTTGGGGCCTGCAGGAGGAAGAGGAGCAGAACAAATTCTCAATTTCCAAATTTTTCCCAATTTTTTTCCCCAATTTTCCCAATTTTTTCCCAATTTTTCTGTAATTTTTTTCAATTTTTTCCCAATTTACAATTTTTCCCAAATTTCCCAATTTTATCCAAATCTTATCCCAATTTTCGCCTATTTCTTTCCTAATTTTCCCCTCAAATTTCCCCTTTTTTTCCCAATTTTTTTTCCATTTCCCCCCAAATTTCCTCCAATTTCTTCCCCAATTTTTCCCCAAATTTCCCCATTTTTTCCTCAATTTTTCACCAAATTTCTCTCGATTTCTTTCCCAATCTTCCCAAATTTTTCCTCAATTTTTCCCCAAATTTTCCCAATTTTTTTCCAATCTCTTTCTCCATTTCCACCTGAAATTTTACTCATTTCTTCCCCAAATTTTCCCATTTTCCCCCCAATTTTTCACCAAATTTCCCCCAATTTCTTTCCTAATTTTCCCAAAACTTTCCCCAATTCTTTCTCAAATTTTCTCATTTTTTCCAACTTCTTTCTCAATTTTCCCAAAATTTCGAATCCTTGCCCCATTTTTCACTCAAAATTCCCAAATTTTCCCCAAAATTCCCCTAATTTTTGACCCAATTCTCCTCCCAAACTTCCCAAATTTTCCATTTTTTTAACCAAGTCCCTCCAAATTTCTCACGTGGGGGGAGGGGCAGCTCCAGCTCTGGTGCTTCCACTGAGGGGAGGGGAGACAAAAGTGACCAAAAATTACCCAAAAAACCCCAAAAATAACCCAAAACCCCCTAAATTTCCCCCCTCCCCCCCAAAAAATATCCCCAAAATGACCCAAAATTTAAAAAAACTCCAAATATAATAAAAATAAATTAAAAATGGCACAAAATTAACAAAAAAAACCCCCAAAAATGGCCCAAAATATCCCAAAAATGACCCAAAATTACAAAAAGAAATCCAAATGAATAAAAATAAATTAAAAATGACACAAAATTAAACAAAAAACTCCCCCGAAAGGCCCAAAATATCCCAGAAATTACCCAAAATTGTCTAAAAAAAAAAAAAATATTTGCCCAAAAATACCCAGAAAAAATTTAAAATTATCTAAAATGACACAAAATTACCCAAAAATCACTCAAAATTACAAAAAAACCCACAAATGGATAAAAGTAAATTTAAAATGACAGAAAATTAACAAAAAAACCCCAAAAATGGCTCAAAATGACCAAAAATGACCCAAAACTGACTAAAAAATCCAAGTGAATAAAAATAAATTAAAAATGACACAAAATTAACAAAAAACCCCAACAAAAATGGTTCAAAATATCCAAAAAATGACCCAAAACAATAAAAAACCCAAAATGAGCAAAAATAAATTAAAAATGACACAAAATTACCTAAACCCCCCCCCAAATTGGCCCAAAAAAGACCAAAAATGACCAAAAAACCCCACATGAATAAAAACAAATTAAAAATGACACAAAATTAAACAAAAAAACCCCCCCAAAAATGGCTCCAAATTGTCTAAAAAACCAGAAAATTACCCAGAAAAAATCAAAATTATCCAAAATGACTCAATATGACCCAAAAATGACCAAATTTACCTGAAAATGACCCAAAAATTACCAAAAATTGAAAAAAATTATCTTAAAATAACAAAAATGAACAACAAAAAAGGCTCAGAATAAACAAAAATTAATCAAAAATTATCCAAAATAACCTTGACCCCTGAGTGACCCCTGGGTGACCTCTGACCTTCAGGCTCCAGCAGCAGCTCGAGCTCGTCTGGGGTCACCTCAGGAAGCTCCACCTGGGATACAAAATCAGCCAAAATTCGCCCAAAATATCCTAAAAACATCCCATAATAGTCCCAAAAACTCAGCCCAAATTAGCCCCAAAAATCCCCAAAAATTTTTTAAAAATTGTCCCCAAAATTCCCTAAAAATGACCCAAAATTCTCTCAAAATTCTCCCCAAATCCCTCAAATTTTGCAAAATTTTCTTAAAAATTGTCCCCAAAATTCCCCAAAAATGACCCAAAATTCTCCCAAAATTTCTCAAAATTTTCCCAAAAATCCACCAAAATTCCTCCTAAAAAAGCCCTAAAAATGTCTCAAAATTTCCCCAAATTTTTGGGGTTTCTCATCTCGGGCAGGGCCGGGGGGGGAGGGGCAGCTCCAGCTCCCGCAGGGTGATGGACTCAGGCGTGGCCACCAGGGGGCGCTCTGGGGAATTGGGAGAATTTGGGGAATTTTGAGATAATTTTAGGAGAATTTGGGGGGAATTTTAGGGAAATTTTGCGGCAAAATTGGGGAATTTTGGGGGAAGTTTTGGGAGAATTTGGGGGGATTTTGGGTGAAATTTTGGGGGGACTTTGGGGCAAATTTGGGGGAAGTTTTGGGGGAAGTTTTTGGTCCCACCTGGGGGTTGCCTCAATTTCCTCAGGGGGTAGAAGCAGCTCCTCGACCTGGAAATGGGGGAAAAAAAACACAAAAATTGGGAAAAAATGGGGAGAAACGGAAGAAAAAGTGAGAATTTCAGGGAATTTGGGAAAAAATTGGGAGAATTGGGGAAAAATTGGGGAAAAAGTGGGATAAAATTGGGAAAAAAGTGGGATAAAATTGGGGAAAAATGGGATAAGAAATGGGACAAAAATGGGATAAAATTGGGGAAAAAATGGGGGGAAATTGGGGGGAAAATGAGGGGAAAATAAGGGGAAAATTGGGAATTTAAGTTCATAAGGGTAAATTTGGGTTAATAAAGGAGAATTCTGGTTACTAAAGGAGAATTTGGGGTAAAAAAGGAGAATTTCTTCCTCACCTGGGGCAGCCCCACCCCCATGATCCCAAAGAAGGGATCAGGAGCTGCCTCCAGCTCCTCCATCAGAGCTCTGGAATCTGGGAGCAGCAGAGCCCTGGAATGAGGAAAAAAAATGGGAAAAAAAAAAATTAATTGGGGAAAATTGGGGGAAAGTTTGGGGGGAAAATTGGGGAAAACTGGGGGATTTTGAAGCAGTGTAGGGGATTTTGGGGGGGGGATTTTGGAAAGTTTGGAGTGGATTTTGAAGGGATTTTTGGGGAAAATTTGGAGGATTTTGGGAAATTAATTTTGCTGAATTTTGGGGCATTTTTTGGGGTTTTTTTATATTTTTTTGGAATTCCCTTGATCTTTAGCCAGGGGATCTTTAAGGGATTTTTGGGTGATTTTTTTGGGGGGATTTTGGACAGTTTGATGTGGATTTAGGGGGGATTTTGGGGGAAAATTTGGAGGATTTTGGGAAATTAATTTTGCTGAATTTTGGGGGATTTTTTGGGGGATTTTTTGATATTTTTGAAAATTCCCTTCCATCTCCACCCAGGGGATCTTTAAGGGAATTTGGGTGAATTTTTGGGGATTTTTGGGTGAATTTTTGGGGGATTTTTTTGAGGATTTTGGGTGAATTTGGGGGGATTTTTGGGAGATTTTTGGGGTGAATTTTGTGAATTTTTGGTACATCCTGGGGGGGGGGGGGTGACATCGATGTCCAGCAGGGGGCGCTGCACTCGATTCAGCCTCTCCAAAATCACCGAAACTTCTTCTGCAAAAATGACCCAAAACCGCCCCAAAATCCACCCAAAAATCAACCATGAAACACTAAAATGTCCCAAAAATGCGAAATCCTGGAAAACAATGGCCCAAAAATGTCCAAAATCCACCAAAATTTCCATTCGAGATCCCATTTTTTTTCCAAAATCCCCCCAAAATCTTCTCAAAATTGCCCCAAACCCCAAAATTTACCCAAAAATCCCCTCCAAAACCCCAAAATTCCTCCCAAAATCCCAAATTCACTCCAAAAATCGCTGCAAAATTGCCCCAAAATCCACCAAAAATCCCTCAAAAACACCCAAAATTTCCCCAAATTTCCTCCCCAAAATCCTCCAAAAATTCTCTCCAAATTCCCCCCAAATTATTCTTAACCCACCCCAAAAACTCTTCAAAATTTCCCCAAATGTCCCCCCAAAATAATTCAACAATCTTGCCAAAATTCCTCCAAATCCACCCTAAAATTTACCTTCAAGACCCCAAAAATTCTTTAAAATATCCCCCAAAATCCCCTCAAAAAACCCCCAAAATTACCCAAAAATTCCATAAAACTCCCAATAATTTCACTCAAAAATCTCCCCAAAAATCCCCTTTAAAAAAACCCTCAAAATCCCAAAGTTCCTGCAAAAAAATCTCCAAAATTGCCTCAAAATCACCCCAAAATTGGCCCAAAATTTTTTCTTCAAGATTCCAAAAACGCCTAAAAATATGCCCCAAAAATTCCAACAAACCCCCTCAAAAATCTCCCCAAATATCCCTCAAAATCACCCAAAAACCCCAAAATTCCACTAAAAAAAACCTCAAAAAGCCCAAAATTTCCCCCAAAATTTCCAAAAATTCCCCCCAAAATTACCCAAAAATCCCCCCAAAATTGCTACAAAAATTCCCACCAAAATCCCAAAAATTCCCTCCAAAATCCCAAAAATTCCCCCCAAAATCCACCAAAATTTCCTTAAATCCACCCCAAAATTTCCCCAAAACACCTAAAATACCCTCCAAAAATCCCCCCAAAATCCCTCCAAAATTTCCACTAAAAATTCCCCCAAATCCATCCCAAAAATGTCCCAAAAAATCTCCAAATTCTCCCCAAATATCCCCAAAATCCCAAATCCATCCCCAAAATCCATCCCAAAAATGACCTAAAAAATCTCCGAATTCTCCCCAAAATTCCAAATCCATCACAAAAATTCCCCCCAAAAATCCCCCCAAAACTTTCCCGAAAAATTCTCCAAATTCCCCCAAAAATTCCCCTCCAAAAACCCCAAAATGCCCCGCGCCGGAACCCCTCATTTGTATAACCCCGCCCCTTCATTAGCATAATCCCGCGGGTGGCGCCGCCTACCGAGCAGGTGCTGGCATTGCCTCCTGTAAACTCTCGCGAGACCGAGCTGCAGCATGGCGCCCAAATAGAGTGAGCAGCGAGGGGGCGGGGCCCCGGCAGGAGGGGGCGGGGTCTCTCAACCACTTCGGCCAATCACGAAAGAGGTAACGTCAGCGCTGGGCGGGGCCAAGGCGTGATTGACGGGGGGGCAAAATAATGCAGGTGAAAGTGGAGGGATTAAAAAAATGGGAATTTGGGGAAAAACAGGGATTTAAAAATTTGGGGACTTTTGTAAAAATGAATGAAAATATGGGGGGAAATTGCATTAAAAATAGGGTAAAATTAGGAAAAAAATTGGATTAAAAATTTGGGGAAAAATGGGGGAAAATTGGGGGAAAATTGGGGGAAATGGGGGAAAAAAATGGAAAAAAATTGAAAAAAAATTAAGAAAAAAATTAAGAAAACTTTGGGAAAAATGGGATAAAGTTGAGGAAGAAAATGGGGGGATAAAAAAGAGGAAAAAAGGAGGAAAAAGGATAAAATTGGTGAAAAATTTGAAAAAAAAATTGGGAAAAAATGGGAAAAATTGGATAAAAAAGGAGAATCTGGGGGGGGGTTTACAGATTTTTGAGCAGAATTTGGGTTTTTTGGGGGGTAAATGTGGGGGTTTAATTTTGGGGGGTGAATTTGGGGGTTTTGGGGTGAATTTGGGGGATTTTGGGCACATCCACCCCCAGGTACTCCCGGCGGAGGAGGCGAGACTGGCAGGTGGCTGCAAGCCTGAATAAAACCCCAAAAATCCCCCAAAATCTACCCAAAAAAATCCCTCCAGATCCCTCTGAAACTCCCCAAAAATATCCCCAAAAATCGCCCCAAAATTCAAAATAATGTCCCCAAAAATCCTCCCAAAATTTAAAATAATTTCCCCAAAAATCGCCCAAAATTCAAAATAATGTCCCCAAAAATCCCCCCCAAAATTCAAAATAATTTCCCCAAAAATTCCCCCAAAATTCAAAATAATTTCCCAAAAAAATTCCCCAAATTTTCCCCCAAACCCATTGCAAAAATCACCCCAAAATTGACCAAAATCAGCCAGACATGACCCAAATTTCACCTCGAATCTGTCTGGAATTACTCAAAATTCACCAAAAATGAGCTAAAATCCCCCAAAATGATTCAAAATTCACAGAAAAATGATGCAAAATTCACCCAAAATTGTCCTAAAATCAGCTAAAATTGATTTGAAATGACCCAAAATCCGCTTGAAAATGATCCAAAAACCGCTAAAAATGTAAATAAAATGCCCCAAAATCCACCGAAAATGACCCAAAATGAGCTAAAAATGTCACTGAACCAAAATCCTCCCAAAATGACCCAAAATCAGCATTAAAATGACCCAAAATGAGCAAAAATTGACAGAAAATGACCCAAAATGTCTCAAAATCCACTGAAAAAATCACCCGAAATCAGATAAACTTGACCCAAAATGACCCAAAATCCGCATAAAAATGACCCAAAATGAGCTAAAAAATGACATAAAACCACCCAAAATCCACCGAAAATCCCCCAAAATCCATAGAAACGGACACAAAATCCTCCCCAAAAATCCCAAAAAAATGCTCCAAAAATCCCCAAAAATATCCCCAAAAATATCCCCCAAAAATTCCAAAAATCCCCCCCAAAAAATCCCCAAAAATTATCCAAAAAATCCCCAAAAATCCCCCAAAAAATCCCCAAAATTTTTCTCCATAAAATCCCTCAAAATTTTTCAAAAAATCCCCAAAAAATTCTTCAAAATTCCAAAAAAATCCCCAAAAATTTTTCAAAATATCCCCAAAAAATTTTCAAAATATCCCCAAAAAATCCCAAAAAAATCCCAAATTTTGCTCACCAGATGGTCCTGAAGCAGCCCGAGTGTCTCCGCAGCACCTCGGGGCAGTAGAGCATGATGGAAACTCCTCCCGGTTAATTAATGAATTAATTAATTATTTGCAAAAGGTTTTGAATTAATTTTGTTAATTTGGAAAAATTGGGGGGGGGGGGGTAAAAACGAGGCGGTTTGGGGAAAAAAAAAAAAAAGAAGTGAAAATCTGCTTGCAAGTTGTAAAAAAATGGGAATTTTAATTAATTAATCAATTAAATGAGAATATGAATCAATTAAATATTAACTATCGAAAGGGAATTTTAAAAATTATTTAAAGGAAAAAAAAAAACTAAATTTGCAGCCAAATTCTCCGAAAATTTAATTTGATTTGTTTCTGGACGTTTACACTTAATGCAACAATAAATAAACACTTAATAAATTAAATAAATTCTTTATAAATATATTCAATTTAATGGTTAAAACTGGGGATTTTTGACCTTGAAAAAAGGCCAAACCCCCAGAAAAAATTTAAATAAGATTTGCTAATTCTGAATAAATGTTATTAAATATTAATATTCATTAATTTTAATTAAATATTCATAAACTTGACACAATGAGCACAGTATTTAAATTATTTAAAGGCAAAAGAGTGTAAAACGGCCAGAAAATGCCTCAAAAAGCTCCTAAACTTCACCCCAAAATTGAATAAATATTTAATTAAGCACTTAATTAAATAGTTGAATTGAAGAGCAATTAGCTTCAATTAACTTTAAACTTTTGAAGGTTAAAAATCGAGTTTAGCGCTTTAAAGATGAAAACCATCTATTAAAGTTCAATCAATAAATTACAAATAAAAAATATTAAACTGGAGCAAAATTTAATTTAATAAAGGAGACAACACAGATAAATTTGAGGCAAAAATGGGTTTAAAAAACACGATTTTAGTTATACAATCGCTGTTCCAGCAAAACTTGAAAACCCTCAAAAAAAAAAGTGGCAGAACGCCGCGATTGAAACCAATTAACCAAGCAATTAATTAAGTTACTTAAGGGATTAAATCTGGAAAATATATTAATAATTCCATTTAAAAGAGCTTTAAACCACCCTCCCCCCCCGGCCGGGCTTCCCTCTTCAAAACCCAAAGCAGCCTCGAATTTTCCGCCAGAGCACCAATTAGTGCCTTAATTGGGCACCTTAATGGTCACCGCGAACATCCCGCCAGTAATTAAGTAAATTGGATTAATTAAATTAAGGAATTAATGACTTAAACGGTGCCCTGACGCAGCCAGCCTCAGCTGCCACCACCTCCGGACTGAGCCTCAGGGCGCCTCGCGGCCCCTTTTATCACCCTGGTAGCCCCGCCTCCATTGCGGCCTTTCAGCCAATCACGATGTCACTCACCTCATACTAGCCCGCCCTTTATCCCGCCCCATTTCCTCACGCCAGCCAATCAACGCACGGCTACTCAACCAGCAACCAGCTCTGGCCAATCAGAAGGGTGTGTAGAAAAAGCGGGAAACGCTCAGCCAATGGGAGTGCCGGGTGCCTCACGGCGCGGGACCAATCAGAGCGCGGCTACCGTGAAGGGAGAAGGAAGGAAAATGGCAGCCGGGGCTGTTTATTGATGGAATTGGACGGATCCCGGGTGAGATTTGAGGGATTTTGGGGATCCCTGAAGGATTTTCTTGAAGTTTTTGAGCGATTTTGGGGTGATTCCGGGGGGTCCCTGAGGGATTTTATTGAGGTTTTTTGGGGTAGTCCCTGAGGGATTTTATTGAGGTTTTTGGGGTGATTTTGGGGGGTCCCTGAGGGATTTTATTGAGATTTTTGGGGTGATTTTGCTGGGGTCCCTGAGGCATTTTATGGAGGTTTTTGGGGTGATTTTATGGGGGGTCCCTGAGGAATTTTCTAGAGGTTTTTGGGGTGATTTTGGGTGGTCCGTGACTGATTTTATTGACGTTTTTGGGGTGATTTCTGGGGGTCTCTGAGGGATTTTATTGAGGTTTTTGAGGGATTGGGGGTGGGGGGCGGTCCCTGAAGGATTTTCTTGAGGTTTTTGGGGTGATTTTGGGGGATACCTGAGTGATTTTATTGAGGGTTGTGGGGGGGTCCCTGAGGGATTTTATTGAAGTTTTTGGGGTGATTTTGGGGGGTCACTGAGTGATTTTATTGAGGTTTTTGGGGTGATTTTGGGGGGTCCCTGAGTGATTTTATTGAAGTTTTTGGGGTGATTTTGGGGTGGTCCCTGAGGAGTTTTCTTGAGGTTTTTTAGGGGTGTCCCTGAGGGATTTTATTGAGGTTTTGGGGGTGATTTTGGGGGGTCCTTGAGGGATTTTTTTGAGGGATTTTGGGGGGTCCCTGAATGATTTTCTTGAGTTTTTTGGGGAGATTTTGGGGGTCCCTGAGGAATTTTCTTGATGTTTTTGGGGTGATTTTGGGGGGTCTCTGAGTGATTTTATTTAGTTTTTTGAGGGATTTTGGAGGGGGGGGGGTGTCCCTGAGGGATTTTATGGAGGGGTTTTTTTTGTGGGATTTTGGGGGGTCTTTGAGTGATTTTATTTAGGTTTTTGGGGGGGTCCCTGAGGGATTTTATTGAGGTTTTTAGGGTGATTTTATGGGGGGTCCCTGAGTGATTTTATTGAGGTTTTTGGGGTGATTTTGGGTGGCCCCTGAGGGATTTATTGAGATTTTTGGGGTGATTTTGCTGGGGTCCCTGAGAGATTTTATTGTGGTGTTTTTGGGGGGGTCCCTGAGTGATTTTCTTGATGTTTTTGGGGTGATTTTTGGGGTAGTCCCTGAGGAATTTTCTTGAGGTTTTTTGGGGGTGTCCCTGAGGGATTTTATTGATGTTCTTGGAGTGATTTTGGGGGGTCCCTGAGTGATTTTATTGAGGTTTTTGAGGGATTTTATGGGGTGTCCCTGAGGGATTTTATTGAGGGTTTTGGGATGATTTTATGGGGGGTCCCTGAGTGATTTTATTGAGCTTTTTGTGGGATTTTGGGGGAGGCCCTGAGTGATTTTATTGAGGTTTTGGGGGTGATTTTAGGGGTTCCCTGAGAGATTTTTTGAGGGATTTTGGGGTGTCCCTGAGTGATTTTATTGAGGTTTTTGAGGGATTTTGAGGTTGTCCTTGAGTGATTTTATTGATGATTTTGGGGTGATTTTTTTAATGATTCATTAACAAAAAGGAGCAGAAACAAACAACCCAGGTTAAAAAACTCCACCATACAACCAACTAGCAGCACAAGAAACACGCTGTGCTCTTGTCACTGACAGTTTCTGTCTCATCCTGGGGATGAACCAGAAATGGAAAGCGGCTGCATGGACCCCACAGGACAGGTTGCACAAGCTGCTGAAGGAGAAGGTGAATCAGGTCAAGCTGCTGAACTCAAAGCCATTCAGCTGGCTCTGGACATGACTGAAAGAGAGAAGTGGCCAAAGCTCTACCCTCATACTGAATCATAAATAGTAACCAATGCTCTGTGCAGTTAGCTAGAAAGGTAAAAAAAAAAGCCAGCTAACAGCATAAAGGAAAACCAATTCAGGCTGCTGATGAGGGGAAAAACACTGCCACTCAGAGAAACTATCTGTAAAAGTCCATCATGTAGGCAGCCACGTCCCCAAAAGTCAGGCTAATAAAGAACACCAAAACAACAAGCAAGTAGATCAAGCTGCAAAAATAGAGATGTCACAAATAAATTTAAATTAGCAACATAAGGGAGAATTGTTCCTAACTCAATAGACCCATAATGCTTCAAGGCACTAAGGCAAAAAAATGCCACCTAATAAGTAGGCACAAAACCGAAAAGTAGATTTAACTATAAATTGCATTTCTCAAGTTATCTGTAACTGTAAGACGTGCTAAAATTAAACAGGCCAAGCCCATAAAGCCTCTCTAATATGGGGGGCAGTATTCCAAATATAAGTATAAAGAAGCCCAGCAAATGAACTACATCACACTGCCTCAAACCCCCTGAGACAAGCACTACATGCTCACAATTGTAGAAGCCACCACTATTGTTAGAAACCCACCCTGTACCTCACACTACTACTCAAAACACCACCTTAAGCCTAAAAAAGCAAGTCCTATAAAGACACAGCAGCTCTGAGAGAATCAAGTCAGACAACAGAACCCATTTCAAGAACAGCCTTAGAAACATCTGAGCCAAAAATCGTGATACTGAATAAATAGATCATATCCCTTATCATACTCCAGCTGCCAGGAAAGTTGAACTGTACAACACACTACTTAAAACTATCCAAAAGGCACTTGGTGGGGGAACCTTCAAAAATTGAGAAATGAACTTAACAAAAGCCACCTAAACAGTCAACACCTGAGAGTCCATCACTCAAGCGAGTCCTGCCCAGTCTGAAGCCTTGCACACAGTGGATGTGGATAAAGTCCCTGTAGTGCACATAAAAGGTATTTTAGACTGTTTAGATTAGTCCCACCTCAAGCAAAGGCAAACGCATCTGTAAGATTGTTCTTGCTCAAGAACCTAGTTACACTTGATAGGTAATGCAGAAAGATAAAGAAACCTGTTGTGAACCACAAAAAAACCTAATCTTAAGCAAGAAATGTGTGTAAACTTTCATTGTATGTATGTATGTATGCATCTATCTATCTATCTATCTATCTATCTATCTATCTATCTATCTATCTATCTATCTATCTGTCTAGCTATCTAAATACCTATTTATCTCACAGAGTTTAAAGAAGGAATTAATATAGGTATGATGCAGATAGTAATAGAATAAGGAGTAGATAATGCCTTAGGCTGCAATGCAAGATGTAACCAGATGTGTATATATTCTACCATTATTTGTTAAAACCAGGTGGAGCAGTGCTCCTTATCTCTTCCATGACCTATCCCTCATAACTCCAGGGGGAATATTCTCTGTTAATAGGCCAGCTGTGCTTGGTGGCATAGGTTTTTTTATCTCTTCCAGGACCCATCCTTTGCCCAGGAAGATATCTTCTGTTAATAAGCCATCAAGTCTCACTGCAGGACTGATCAAATTACATCATCCCATTTGAGATGCCCCCTACCCAAGGGGAAGAGTTAAGTATTTCCTACCTAAATAAAACATGAAATTAGAAACATCAGAGAAGCCTTTCTCCACTAAATTCCCAGAAGAACACCAAGCCCATCTTCATCACCACTGGACGTAGAAAGAAACTAAACCCTATCCAAATCATTGCTTCAACTAAACCTCGTAGCTCTCGGTTCCTGTCCCTATTCCCGGTTCCGTCCGGTCCCCCCTCCCGTATTCCCAGTCCCATTCTCGGTCTCGATAGTATTCCTGGCACAGGTCCCCCATGGCACTCTGTATTTGTGCCCGAGCCCTTCCCTGTGTTGGGGCTGCCTGGGGCTTTTCCTGCAGCAGGACCTGGCCTGGCCATGGCCCAGGAAAGGCAGTTCCTGCTGGAGCAGGAGGCTCTGCCTGCAATGGGCTCCAACAGCTCCAACAAGGCTCTGTTTGCAAAGCCCCCAGTGGGAAATGAAGGAGGGGGTCACGCTGCTTTTGGGGTGAATAATGCTGAAACCAGCCTGACTCCTCCATCCCAAAGTTCAACATCCTGAGAGGGAGCTGAAGCTGTGGCAGAGCTGGGAAAATCCCCAGAGCAGGGAACAACCAAGTGCCACCACTGAGAACTTCAGCAGAGCTGCTCAGCTGAAACAGCCTGGGCACATCTGAGTGACAGGGCAGCACCCAGACTGGAAAAGCCCCATCCCAGATTGTAACAGCAGCGTGTCCTGACATTCCCCTCCTTGGGGGGTGTGGGCCTTCCTCCCTGGGCTGGGGACACCCCTCAAGGACACTGCTCCAGGCTGAGCCAAAGTTTTTGGTTTGGGTGAATGATATCAATCTCCACTTAATAACTGGTTTTGCTTTAATACAACTGCTTCAAAATTGCTTCCTGTCTCACTCTGAGTGTCCCTGAGAGGAGCAGAGACACACAGTTCCACAAGCTCAGGGTTCTCCTTTGATGAGGAATCTGGGATGCAAATGGCCTTCTCAGAAGGATAAAAGCACTAAGGAATGGACTAGAAATTATTAGAAAAAACTACCCTTCTTGCAGACAATGTTCACCAAG